>NC_036872.1:6990979-7162408 GCF_002910315.2 Salvelinus sp. IW2-2015
GTCTTAAGTGACCAAGCACGGTGTTGTAATAGAACAGATACAAAAAATACAGATGAAACTCTCTGTATAATATTGTGGTCTACAGCTTATCATGAAATACTCTACCTCAGGCGAGAGCAAAGACCTTGAGTGACCTCCTTAGATTTCGTGCATCAGCTGTTGTTTACAAAAATACATAGACCGCCACCCTTCTTACCAGAGCCACTTTTTATCCTGCCGAAATAGCATAAAACCCGCCAGCTGTATGTATTCATGTCGTGGGCAGCCATCCCCTCCGGCACCATAAATGACAGTACATGGTATTGTTGATACCTTTAAACCAGTGATATGGAACAACGAAAATTTACATTTTTAGTAATTTAGCAGACATCTTTTTCAATTATTGGTTCATTGACCGCTCAAGGACAGATTTTTCACCGCGTCAGCTCGGGAATTCAAAACCAACGACTTTTCAGTGATGGCCCCAACACTCTTAACGTAGGCTACCTGCACACCATTCTCATACACAGAAAACTGTAGTTAACTGTTATTGCACTGAAGTCTGGATGTGTTGATCAAATAAGAGTCATGGGAAAGCTGCAAACACATTAGGAGAATGCCGGAAATGTCAATTAGCCTTCCGATAGATCATTCCAACAGACAGTAGATAGATAATGTGTTTCTTAAAACTCCAAAGATTTGTTTCGTGGGGTCTCTGTATTCTAGACTTACTCCTTTCCATTTGGTATGGCTGATGTCGACCTTCTGCCAACATCTTCCAAGTTTCTAAACAACACATTGCTATGCATTGTTTGTATTGCCCAGCTAATGCATTCTGTTCTGATTCATTCTGAACCTATGAGAGTTGCTGTGAGCCCCTAACGTAACAGACTGGATTACTGTGATTACACCAGTGGCTGAAACCTTTCCTTTCCTTCCTCCAATGATAAAACATTTCCATATGCTTTCCACTCTAAATGAAGCACTTATGTTCATTTATCGTTGTATAGCAGGCAGGGCTGGGTCAAGGTGAGGGATATTAGATGTATATATTTACAAATAATAACAACACATTGAATAAAATTTAATAGTATATTTTCTACCTAGTGGTTGGTATTAATTTGATCTTATGGCAACATGGCTCCTAATGATAGTTCTCCCTGAGATGTTACTGTTCTCCACACTGATTCAATGTGACCTTGAAATAGTAATGAACTAGAATTGACCAATTACGAACCCATTACCACCTCATGATTCATTCATTCATATTATATTTTAACATTGATTCTAAGTCTTTATGCAACGACTGAATAGCAACTTTTTTTCTGATTTAATGTAATAACTTTGAAAACAGCACAGGCACCACATCTGCTCTATCATCCTGTATGCCAGTACTTTGCTTTATTATTCCCTAGACATACAAAAATAGTCCAAATTGGTGAACTGAATGAAAAAAATTATTGTTCAAAAATTCAAAAAAATAAAAACAGAAAAGGGATGCGTGCATAGTATTCACCCCTTTTGCCTATGAAGCCCCTAAAAAGATCGGTGCAACCAATTTAACTTCAGAGTACAATTAGTTAAATAATAATGTCACGCCTGGCCTTAGTATTCCTTTGTTTTCCTTTATTATGTTATGGGTTAATTTGGTTTTGATTGCTTGTAGTTTTCTATTTAGTGTCATTAGGTGTGACATTGTTAGGTGCTGTTGTTGATTATCTTGGAGTGTGTTTGATGTCTAGGATTTGTTAGTGTATTTGTTAGTGATGTGGCTAGATAGTCTGTTATGTGTATGCAGGTTGAGTGAGGTGTTAGAAAGTCTATGGCTGCCTGATTTGGTTCCAATCAGAGACAGCTGGTCATAGTTGTCTCTGATTGGGAGCCATATTTAAGGGAGCCATAGGCTTTAGTATTTGTGGGAAATTGTCTATGTAGAACGTTTGTAGCCTGTATGTATGTGCACAACGTTTGTAGCTCACGGTCGTTTTGTTTTGTTAGTTTGTATAGTGTTTTGTGTCGTGTTCATCTTCGTGGTGTTATAAAGGAAGATGGCTTATTTCCAAATGCTGCGTTTTGGTCCGTCTCTCAACCACACGATCGTGACAGAATTCCCACCAAAGGACCAAGCAGCGTGTGAAACGGCACACAGGACCCACCTACACAGGATTTCTGGAGATGGTAGACGAATTGGATGGAAAGGGACCTTGGGCTCAACCTGAGAATATCGCCCGCCAAAGCTGAGCTGGAGGCAGCGAACAGCAGAAGGCGGCGATATGAGGAGCAGCACGGAGGCAAGGCTGGAAGCCCGTGGAGTACTACCCAACATTTATTGGGGGGGCTAGGAGGTAGTGGCAAGGCAGGTAGAGACCTGCGCCCACTTCCCAGGCTAACCGCTAGAGCGGGAGTACGGGCAGACACCGTTGTTACGCAGTAGAGCGCACGGGTCTCCTGTACGTGTGCATAGGCCAGTGGGGTTATTCCACCTCCCGCACTGGTAGGGCTAGATTGAGCATTGAGCCAAGTGCCATGAAGCCGGCTCTACCTATCTGGCCACCAGTACATCTCCTCGGCGCGGCTTACATGGCACCAGCCTTACGCATGGTGTCCCCGGTTCGCTACATAGCCCTGGCGGGTTATTCACCTTCCGCCACTGGTGAGCGGCGACGGGGAGCATCAACCAGGTAAGGTTGGGCAGGCTCAATGCTCAAGGGAGCCATTACGCCTGCACGGTCCGGTATTTCCGGCCCACCTCCCGCCCAGTCCTGTTCCACCAGTGCCAACACCACGCACCAGGCTTCCGTGTGTCTCCAGAGCCCTGTTCCTCCTCCACGCACTCGTCCAATGGGCGTGTCTCCAGCCATTACCACACAGTCCTACACCACGTTACCAAGCCTCCTGTGTGTCCCCAGAGTCCTGTGCGGTCCTGTTGCCTGCTCCCCGCACTAGCCCTGACATGCGTGGCTGTCCCCAGCCCTAGTCCACCAGTTCGGACCACGCACTAGCCTAATGTGCGTTTCCAGGGTCCAGTATGCCCTTCCTGCTCCCCGCACTAGCCCTGAGATGCGTGTCCAGCCACCCTGGTACACCGTTCCAGGCACACGCACAGCCTACAGTGCGCCTCAGCCGGCTAGAGCCATCCGTCTCTCCAGCGCCATCTGAGCCATCCGTTCTCTCCAGCGCCATCTGAGCCATCCGTCTCTCCAGCGCCATCTGAGCCATCCGTCTCTCCCAGCGCCCATCTGAGCCATCGTCTCCTCCAGCGCCATCTGAGCCATCCGTCTCCCCAGCGCCATCTGAGCCGCCCGTCTGTCCGAGCCATCAGAGCCGTCGTCCAGTCAGGCAGCGCCTAGAGCCGAATTCGTACAGTCAGATCTGCCAGAGCGCCAACACAGACAGGATCTGCCAGAGCCGCCAACCAGACAGGATCTGCCAGAGCCGCAACCAGACAGGATCTGCAGAGCGCGCAGACCAGACAGGATCTGCCAGAGCCGCAACCAGACAGGATCTGCCAGATCGTCAGCAGCCATGGGCAGCCCAGATCCGTCAGCCAGCCATGAGCAGCCATATCCGTCAGCCAGCCATAGCAGCAGTCCCATCGTAGCCAGCCATCCGTAGCAGCCAGATCCATCAGCCAGCCATGAGCAGCCAGATCCGTCAGCGCCAGCCATGAAGCAGAGCCAGATCCGTCAGTCAGCCATGAGCAGCCAGATCCGTCAGCGCAGCCATGAGCAGCCAGATCCGTCAGCCAGCCATGAGCAGCCAGATCCGTCAGCCAGCATGACCGTCAGCCAGATCATCAGCAGCCATGAGCGTCCACCAGGCCCAGACCAGCCAGGATCCCCAGAGCCGGCCAGCCAGGATCAGCCCTTCAGTCCGGAGCTGCCGTACCTCAGTCCGCGAGCTGCCCCTTATGCCTGGGCTGTCCCTTATCCTGGGGCTGTCCCGTATCCTGTCTGCCTAGTCCCTGCCTGTATTATCCCGGTGCTGTCCTCTCTTATCCCAGGTTGCTGATCCTTTATCCCAGGTGCTGCCCCTTAGTCCGGTCTGCCCCCTATAGTCGTGCTGCCCCTTAGCTCGTGCTGCCCCTTCATGCCGGTGCTCCCTCATTTCCGTGGTGCCCTTAGTCCAGTGGGGCTTAGGAAAGCGGGTAGTGACTATGGTGGGTGTGGGGACCACGACCGAGTGCCGGAGCCGCCGCCGGTGGACGGAAAGCCCACCCAGACCCTCCCCCTACTAGACTAGATGGTGAGTTATGATGCCTGGAGTTCGCAGCCCCTTACTTAAGGTGGGATGTCACGCACCTGATCTTAGTATTCTTTGTGTTTCTTTATTATTTTAGTTAGTAGAGTCTGTAATCACTGGGGTTAAGGTTTGTTGTTTTGTATGTGTCTTGGGTGGTTTGGGATGTCTAGGGGGATTTTTAGAGTGTATGGGTTTGTGTTGAAGTGGGGTGTGTCATTACGCAATATCTATGGTTAGTGTTATTTGTCTATGTAAGTCCTCTTGGTGTGAGTGCTAGCGTGTTTAGGCAATAGCTCTGCCTGGCCTGAGTTTAAGAGTCTCAATCAGAGACAAGCTGGCTCATAGACTTGTTCTGAATGTGGGAGAAGCCATATTTAAGGGGAGCCATTAGGACTTAAGGTATATCTTGGGAAGATTGTCTATGTAGAACGGTTTGTAGCCTGTATGTTATGTGCACAACGGTGTTAGCTTCACGTCGTTTTTGTTGATTTGTAGTTGTGTATAGTGTATCTGACCTGTGTTCGTGTTCATACTTGTCCGTGTGTTAAGATATAAGGAAGATGGTTATTTCCAAATTGCTGCTTTTACCGTTTCGCACACCAGTTCCGTTAATCCAGCACAAAAGTCGCAGATGGTGAATGTCAGCCTGTGGCATTTAAGTGTTTACATAGATCTTGGTTTTATAATTACAACTGTTCAGAACAGAGCCCCAGAGTCTGCAACGATCCACTAAGCTCAACGTGGGCATCATGAAGGCAAAGGAGCTTTCTCCAAAGCAGTCAGGGACAAACGTTGGTGGAGATATGTAAGTAGATCAGCGGTTGGTTATAAATTAATAATCCGAAAACTTTGAGCAGTTCCAACGGAACACCATTAATCCATTATTAGCAAAAATAGAAAGAAATATGGCGACCCACAACTAACCCTGCCAAGGAGATGACCAATAACTCATAGCCAGGCAATGGATCGCAATTAGTATTCAGAAGATACCTGAAGGAGAGCTGCAATATCGCTCCACAACGGAGATTGATGTGTAGTCTAGTTTATTAAGGACCACTTTAAGCTGTACACCCAGAGCTGGGCTTTACAGAAGAGGGGCCAAAGAAAAAGCAAGTTGCTACACAGACATACAGAACAAGAAAGCACGTTGGTGTTCGCGCGCAAACAGGCATGTGGAGATCATCCAACATATGGACGACTAGGCAGGAATTGAGACTAAAATTGGAGCTTTTTGGCCAGCAAGGAAAATATGCTATGTCGCAGTAATTACGGCTTGGCGCAAAACCCAAACACCATCATTCACCCCCAAGAATCACCATCCCCCACCAGTAAGCATAGGTGACAGCATCGTGCTGTGGGGAGTTTTTTCATTGTAGGGACTGGGAAACCTGGTCAGAATTAAGGTAATGATCCGGATTGGCTGAATAACAGGGAAATTCTCTGAGGGAAACTTGTTTCACGTCTTCCAGAGATTGAGGACTGGACAGAGGTTCACTATCCCAGCAGGGACACATGACCCTAAGGGGAAACATGTAAATGTCTTGGAATGTGTGGGTATACTTAAAATTTCCTGCTAACCACACCAGCGGAACTGCCCAACTTGAAGGATGCGTGGAGCAGTTTTGCTTGAGAATGCGGGCACAAATCCCATGGCGAAGATAATGTGCCCAAGCTTATAGAGAGAGATACCCCAAGATACTTCCAGCTGTATTGCTGCAGAAGTGGGGCTCTATAAAGTCTTGCATCATTCCGGTGAGAGTTGAATGAGCTTATTGCACCTGAAGGTGTTCAGTTTTTTGTTTTATTTCTTCTTTTTTTTTCACAAAAAGAATTTGCGTCTTTCAAAGTTTGGGAGCCATTGGTTGTTAAATCAAAGAATGATCAGACCCACGAAAAAAAACAATGTTAATTCTCTAGGTTGTAGGTAGACTATAAGAAGGAAAATGCTAAGTTGGATGTGATTCTTCATCGGCAAGCCATGTATCAGCTAGGCGTGGATGTAGGTATGTATAAGGATGGAAGTCTGTTCGATGTTAAGACTCTGTGACCTCTGGGTTGAGTAGCAACCTCCTCAGTATAAGACTCTACAGCAGAGATGGATAGTATTGTGTTCCATCAGATGCTGGTGAAAAAGTCTGCCGGAGCCCGGCTCCAGCCTGAAGATCAAATCGCTTGTCTGCAACTGGCTGCCTGTCATGTAACGATCCCTGAAAGAGCCAACTGCATACACAATGGATGCTATTGTCACTGCAGCTGGAGACCAGGTCAGTCTCCACGGATACTGGTTGTAGACTTCAGACAGAGGGAGAACAAAGGAACAGAGGAAAAAAACATACCAACTTTAGGCAGAGTAGGCACGACTACGTTTAGGCACATTCACACACACACCCAAATTTAATAGAAAACGTCGATACAGTCCTATTTTCTGCAGTGTTTACCTGGTGGTATTCATGTAAGACACTTTATGATAATAAGGATGCAATCTTGGCACTTATTTGAAGTAACTTCACTTCCCAGAAGGATAGAGGTGCCTTTGTTAAATTAATCACAAAGAAACCAAACCTATATTATAAGCATGTTTATCATTACGCATGTAAGTTAATAACAGGTTAAAAAAAATGCACACTAAAATTGTGTAACAAAAAGGTCCAACCGTACATGTAGTGTGGTCAGCATTGTGGTCTTGGTTTAAAATGACGACAAATGTCTAAGGGACTCTCCGGGTGGCGCGTGGTCGCCGGCGTGCCACCAAACTCTGGGTTGAGCCCAGGCTCTTGTCGCAGCCGCCATGACGGAGCCCATGGAGGCGGTGCTACAATTGGCCCACGTGTCGTCCGTGTTAGGAGGGTTTGGCTGGCGGATATCCTTGTCTCATCGCGCACTAGCAACTCCCTGTGGCGGGCGGAGCGCGCAGTTCAAAGCAGCCCTGCAAACCGACAGGGTCGCTAGGTTGTACCGTGTTTCCTCTAAACACATGGTGACAATGTACTTCCGAGATGGAATGCGCGCGTGTGTTAAGAGGCGGTCTTGTGTTGGGGTATGTGGTTTATCGGGTAGCGATGAGCTCTCCGGCTTCGCTCCCGCAGTCGGTTGCGGGTAGTTGGGAGTGATGAGACAAGACATAACTATAAGCTAATTGGATTCACCGACACAAAAGAGACACCGGTAGTATAAAAAATAAATTCTAAAATAAACAACGAAGACGTATGTCCCCGAACACATGCAGGACCGCGTCATCTGGCACCTGACTGTCTTGCTTGAATGACAAAGCTGGAAATGACACAGTACCAGTAGGAATTCAGACCGCTCGAAATAATGCACGAGGTTAATCTTCCAAACATAGATAAGTTTTCTCACCTTATCACATAGTAGGCTAATCTTGGCCTGAACAGTTAAAAAAGGGTTTCTCCTCTTTTTATTTTTTTATTTGCTTTGCATCGCATATTTACTGCTTAACTGTAACGTTCCCTTACCTGATTCTGAATATGCATCCGGCCAACCACTATCCTTACATTGTACAAGAGATCGTACAGTTAGCCTTAACGTACAGGACAATATGGATTTAGTCTTCTCCTAATTTCTTGCTGATAACAGCCATGACATTGCACCACCCATCAGGTTGTTACTCAATTAGACACAGGCTCCCTACCACTGAATGACTATCGCTCAGTATTGTCCTAATAACCACTTCACTGTAGGTTGACGGAAAAGGTGCGATTCAGTGGAGGAAATTCAATGAATGCTGACACAGAGCTCAGGGTGGCCTGTGTGTTATTCCCCTCTTGGTAAAGGATACAGACAAACAAAACACACAAGACGGAGTTTAATCACCCACTGCGAGGATGTTAGTTGAAGCTTGATTTCGGAAGCACAAAGATGTCCCTCTGGCCGTTTCATTAGATATGCTGGACCGTTTAAAATGAGACAAAGAAGTCCATTCACCAAGACACATTGGGTGTTTCTGTACGATACATAATTAGGTTAGGGAGTTTTTTCAGTGACAAGTAATCAACATAAGAAAGTTCTTTGTAGCCAGCTATCGAGCTATACGTATAGCCCAGTTTTGCACTATAGATGTGCAGAGCTTTGCCACTATCGAAGTAGGAAACCAGTAGGAAATATGCCTATAGCCATTTAAAGCTCACGGTAAGCCGCAGTATCTGGTTTCCCTTATTACAGCGCTATTTGTATGGATTGGTGCTCTCCCAAAGAATTATGTTAGAGTACAGTATGAGGACATCTCCTCTTGATTTGGGCCAACTCTTATAGTTTCAGGATATTTTTCTCCATGGCCGTGGGTCCAAAAGTCGATTTCTTCTTTTTTTTCCTTCCGTGCAGCCCTCCCTACCCCAAAAGCTTGCCATTTATTCATTAAGTCTTGGCTTATGGGTTTGTGATTACCATGTGCTAAATGGGCTCTCAGCAGTGTGTACTCGGTAAACAAAGCAATCACTGTGTATTTTATTCCTCTTCTCACTATGTATATATTTAACCTCTACTTTGACTCTGCATTGTTGGAAAAGGACCCATAAGTAAGCATTTCACTGTAGTGACTAGCCTGTTTACGAGGCATGTGACAAAATAACATATTGATTTGAAATAGACCACCCGGAGGCAATATTTACACTTGATAGTAAAACAGAGAAAAACATGACACTGTTTATGCTATGGATGAGCAATCAAAGCATGTAGTGTGCGAAACGGCGACTAACTCCCTCCACTGAGTATGCTGACAAGCATTCCTGTTGGTCTTGAAGGGTGAGCTAATCCACCCCTCTTTATCTCTGGCTACCTTGTGGCCAGCGCTGCTGTATGCAGATGCCTTGTCATGATTGAATCCACTGTATGTGTGGTGAGAACGAGAGAAGGTCACTTTGAATTCAGGAAGTTTGCTTTAGCATTAACATCACACAGGATATCAAATTTGAGACAAAAACAAACACAGGTGAGTGGTATACATTATGTGACGTCTGTCTGCCCAAAGACTGATCTAGACCGCATGGTCTTTCCCAGCCCCAAGTGGAAGACCAAACAGTCTGACATCTGCACTGACTTTAGAAAACGGAGAGTTCTATTGTTACCATCCCCAGTAAAGCCTCAGGACAGCAGGCAGTTAGGGTTGGCACTGAGGAGGAGCAGTACATTCCTGCATGATTTTTTAAATATAAATCCTTGGTAATGTTCCCCATTAAAAAAAAAATACATTAAGGTGAGCTAAGTAGAACCCGCTGTGGGATAAAAAATCCTGTCCTCTGGTTGTTGTGTAATGTTCGAACCAGGCCTTTTGTTCATGTGTACTGGAATTAAATGAAATCACTGCAGCAGTCAGCCTCATTATTCCCAGCCGGAGGAGGGTCAAGGTTTTTATTAGGTGACAGGCTCTTAGCATGAGACGCGTATCCTGGAGCCTGCATGCACTCCTGTATCCATAGCACAGGTACACCGTTAAGGCCAACACCCCTGCTCAAGTCATACCAGAGGGTCAGGATGAAGCTCTGGATGAGCGTTTTCCTGTTTGCTTATGGCCGTATACAGCTCATTGAGTGCGGTCTTAGTGCCAGCATCGGTTTGTGGTGGTATATAGACAGATACAAAAAATACAGATGAAAACTCTCTTGGTAAATATTGTGGTCTACAGCTTATCATGAAATACTCTACCTCAGGCGAGCAAAACCTTGAGACCTCCTTAGATTTCGTGCATCAGCTGTTGTTTACAAATATACATAGACCGCCACCCCTTGTCTTACCAGAGGCCACTGTTTTATCCTGCCGAAATAGCATAAAACCCGCCAGCTGTATGTTATTCATGTCGTGGGCAGCCATCCCCTCCGGCACCATGAAATGACAGTACATGGTATTGTTGATACCTTTAAACCAGTGATATGGAACAACGAAATTTACATTTTAGTAATTTAGCAGACATTCTTTTTCAATTATTGGGTTCATTGACCCGCTCAAGGACAGATTTTTCACCGCGTCAGCTCGGGAATTCAAACCAACGACTTTTCAGTGACTGGCCCAACACTCTTAACCGTTAGGCTACCTGCCACCCATTCTCATACCAGAAAACTGTAGTTAACTGTTATTGCACTGAAGTCTGGATGTGTTGATCATAAATAAGAGTCATGGGAAAGCTGCAAACACATTAGGAGAATGCCGGAAATGTCCAATTAGCCTTCCGATGAGATCATTCCAACAGACAGTAGTAGATAATGTGTTTCTTAAAACTCCAAAGATTTGTTTCGTGGGGTCTCTGTATTCTAGACTTCACTCCTTTCCATTTGGTATGGCTGATGTCGACCTTCTGCCAACATCTTCCAAGTTTCTAAACAACACATTGCTATGCATTGTCTGTATTGCCCAGCTAATGCATTCTGTTCTGATTCATTCTGACCTATAGAGTTGCTGTGAGCCCCTAACTGAACAGACTGGATTACTGTGATTACCACCAGTGGCTGAAACCTTTCCTTTCCTTCCCTCCAATGATAAAACATTTCCATATGCTTTCCACTTAAATGAGAGCTTACTGTTCATTTATCGTTGTAGTTGCAGGCAGGGCTGGGTCAAGGTGAGGGATAATTAGATGTATAATATTACAAATAATAACAACACATTGAATTGAAATTTTAATGTATATTTTCTACCTAGTGGTTGGTATTAATTTGATCTTATGGCAACATGGCTCCTAATTGATAGTTCTCCCCTGAGATGTATCTGTTCTCCACCACTGATTTCAATGTGACCTTTGAAATAGTAATGAACTAGAATTGACCTATTACGAACCCCATTACCACCTCATGATTCATTCATTCATATTATATTTTAACATTGATTTCTAAGTCTTTATGCAACCGACTGATAGCAACTTTTTTTCTGTTTAATGTAATAACTTTGAAAACAGCACAGGCACCATGCACTCAGTGGCAGTTATTTGTTTTTTCATTCCCTTATGACATACACAAAATAGTCCAAATTGGTGAACTGAAATGAAAAAAATTACTTGTTTCAAAAAATTCAAAAAAATAAAAAACAGAAAAGGGATGCGTGCATATGTATTCACCCCCTTTTGCTATGAAGCCCCTAAATAAGATCTGGTGCAACCAATTAACTTCAGAAGTCACAATTAGTTAAATAAAGTTGTCACGCCCTGGCCTTAGTATTCTTTGTTTTCTTTATTATTTTAGTTAGGTCAGGGTGTGACATGGGGTTAGGTTTGTGTTTTTGTATTGTCTTGGGTGGTTTGGAGTGTCTAGGGGGATTTGTTAGAGTGTATGGGTTTGTGTTGAGTGGATGTGTCTAGAATAGTCTATGGTTTAGTGTATTTGTCTAGTATAGTCTATGGTTGAGTGTAGGTGTTTAGAAAAGTCTATGGCTGCCTGATTTGGTTCTCAATCAGAGACAGCTGGTCATAGTTGTCTCTGATTGGGAGCCATATTTAAGGGAGCCATAGGCTTTAGGTATTTGTGGGAAATTGTCTATGTAGAACGTTTGTAGCCTGTATGTATGTGCACAACGTTTGTAGCTTCACGGTCGTTTTGTTGTTTTGTTAGTTTGTATAGTGTTTTGTGTCGTGTTCATCTTCGTGGTGTTAATAAAGGAAGATGGCTTATTTTCCAAATGCTGCGTTTTGGTCCGTCTCTCAACCACACGATCGTGACAAAAGTCCACCTGTGTGCTATCTAAGTGTTACATGATCTGAGTTTATATACACTTGTTCTGAAAGGCCCCAGAGTCTGCAACACCACTAAGCAAGGGGCATCATGAAGGCAAAGGAGCTCTCCAAACAGGTCAGGGACAAAGTTGTGGAGATGTACAGATCAGGGTTGTGTTATAAATAAATATCCGAAACTTTGAGCATCCAACGGAACACCATTAAATCCATTATTACAAAATAGAAAGAATATGGCACCACAACAAACCTGCCAAGAGAGGACCAAAACTCACAGACCAGGCAAGGATGGCATTAATCAGAGATAACCCTGAAGGAGCTGCAAAGCTCCACAGCGGAGATTGGTGTATCTGTTTATAGGACCACTTTAAGCTGTACACTCCAGAGCTGGGCTTTACAGAAGAGTGGCCAGGAAAAAGCCATTGCTTAAAGACAAAAATAAGCAAACACGTTTGGTGTTCGCCAAAAGGCATGTGGGAGACTCCCCAAACATATGGAAGAAGGTCAGATGAGACTAAAATTGAGCTTTTTGGCCATCAAGGAAAATGCTATGTCTGGCGCAAACCCAACACCACTCATCACCCCAAGAACACCATCCCCACAGTAAAGCATGGTGACAGCATCATGCTGTGGGGATGTTTTTCATTGGTAGGGACTGGGAAACTGGTCAGAATTGAAGGAATGATGGATGGCGCTAAATACAGGGAAATTCTTGAGGGAAACTTGTTTCAGTCTTCCAGAGATTTGAGACTGGGACAGAGGTTCACCTTCCAGCAGGACAATGACCCCTAAGGGGAAACATGTAAATGTCTTGGAATGTGTGGTATGACTTAAAGATTGCTGTACACCAGCGGAACCCATCCAACTTGAAGGAGCTGGAGCAGTTTTGCCTTGAAGAATGGGCAAAAATCCCAGTGGCTAGATGTGCCAAGCTTATAGAGACATACCCCAAGATACTTGCAGCTGTAATTGCTGCAGAAGGTGGCTCTATAAAGTATTGACATCCGGGGTGTGAATAGTTATGCACGCTGAAGTTTTCAGTTTTTTTGTTTTATTTCTTCTTTTTTTTTCACAAAAAATATTTTGCGTCTTCAAAGTGGTAGGCAAGTTGTGTAAATCAAATGATACAACCCCACAAAAAAAAACAATTTTAATTCCAGGTTGTAAGGTAACTAAATAGGAAAAATGCTAATGGAGTGAATTCTTTCGCAAGCCACTGTATCAGCTAGGGTGGATGTAGGTCATTATAAGGATTGGAAGTCTGTTTGATGTCAGACTTGTACCTCTGGGTTGAGTAGCAAACCCTCCTCTATAAGAGCTCTACAGCAGATGGAGGATATATTGTGTCCTATCAGGCCTGTGGAAAAAGTCTCCGGAGCCCGGCTCCAGCCTGCAAGACAAATCGCTGTCCACACATGGCTGCCTGTCATTGTAGTCCTCTGAAAGAGCAACCTGCATACACAATGGATGCTATTGTCACTGCAGCTGGAGACCAGGTCAGTCTCCACAGGAACTGGTTGTAGACTTCAGGCAGAGGAGAACAAAGGAACAGAGGAAAAAACATACCAACTTTCAGGCAGAGTAGGCACACCTACGTTTAGGCACATTGCACACACACACACACCCAAATTTATAGAAAGTACCGATACAGTCCTATTTCTGCAGGTGTTTACCTGGTATTCATTAAGACACTTTATGATAATAATGGATGCAATCTGGCACTTATTTGAAGTAACTTCCTCATCCCAAAGGATAGAGGTGCTTGTTTAAATTAATCACAAAGAAAACAAACCATAATTATTAAGCATGTTTATCATTTACGCATGTACAGTTAATACAAGGTTAAAAAAAATGCACACTAAAATTGTGTAACAAAATGGTTCCAACCGTACATGTAGTGTGGTCAGCAGTTGTGGTCTCTGGTTAAAATGAGACATGTCTAAGGGACTCCCGGGTGGCGCAGTGGTCTACGGCTGTGCCACCAGAGACTCTGGGTTCGAGCCCAGGCTCTGTCGCAGCCGGCCATGACCGGGAGGCCCATGGGGCGGTGTACAATTGGCCCAGTGTCGTCCGGGTTAGGGAGGGTTTGGCTGGCAGGGATATCCTTGTCTCATCGCGCACTAGCAACTCCTGTGGCGGGCCGGGCGCAGTGCACGCTGACCAGGTCGCTAGGTGTACGGTGTTTCCTCTAACACATTGGTGCAAATGTCTTCCGAGATGGATGCGCGCTGTGTTAAGAGGCGGCTTGGTTGGGTTGTGTTTCGGAGGATGCATGGCTCTCGGCCTTCGCCTCCCCCGAGTCCGTGCGGGAGTTGGGAGTGATGAGACAAGACAGTAACTACTAACAATTGGATACCACGAAAAAGGGGGTAAAAAAAAAAATCTAAATAAAATGAGACGTCTGTCCGAAAAGAGCCGTCATCCTTAGTTTCTACCAGAAAGCTCTGCTGAATTGACAAACAGAACAGTGGTTGCAGACCAGTGGAATTGCGCTTTCGTAATAAAATAAGTTCTTCCCAACATAGAGGCTCATCATTTCTTCCTGATATGAGGTAAAAAGGAGTTTCCCTCTTTTATTTTTTTTATGGCTTTGCATCATATTTACTGCTTACTGTACGTTCCTCACCTGATGAATATGCATCCGGCCAACCATTATCTTAACATTGTACAAGATCAGTACAGTTCAGCTTAACGACAATTGGATTTGAGCTTTCTCCTAATTTTTGCTGATATACAGCCATGACCATTGCACTCACCATCAGTATCTCAATTAGACACAGCCTCCCTACCACTGAATGGATCTATCGCTCAGTATTGTCCTAAATACACTCTCACTGTGGTGTGAGGAAAAGGTGCAGATATCAGTGAGGAAATTCAATGAATGCTGACACAGAGCATCAGGGTGGCCTGTGTGTTATCCCCTCTTGGCTAAAGGATCAGACAAACAAACACACAAGACGGAGTCTTAATCACCCAGCTGCGGAGGAGTAAGTTGACTACTGATTCCGGAGCACAAAGAGTCCCCTCTGGCCGTTTCATTAGATATGCTGGACCGTTTAATTAGACAAAGAAGTCCATGTCACCAAGACACATTGGGTGTTTCTGTACGATAACATAATTAGGTTAGGGAGTTTTTTCAGTGACAGTAATCAACATAAGAAAGTTCTTTGTAGCCAGCTATCGATATACGGTATAGCCCAGTTTTGCACTATAGATGTGCAGCTTTGCCACATCGAAGTAGGAACCCAGTAGGAAATATGCCTATAGCCATTTTAAAGCTCAACGGTAAGCCGCAGTATCTGGTTTCCTTATTACAGACCTATTTGTATGGATTGGTGCTCTCCCAAAGAATTATGTTAGAGTACAGTATGAGACATCCTCCTCTTGATTTGGGCCAACTCTTATAGTTTTCAGGGATTATTTTTCTCCCATGGCCGTGGGGTCCAAAAGTCGATTTTCTTCTTTTTTTTCCTTCCGTGCAGCCCTCCCCTACCCCAAAAGCTTGCCATTTACTTCATAAGTCTGGCTTATGGGTTTGTATGACCATGTGCTAAATGGGCTCTCAGCAGTGTACTCTGGTAAACAAAGCAATCACTGTGTATTTATTCCTCTTCTCACTATGTATATATTTAACTCTACTTTGACTCTGCATTGTTGGAAAAGGACCCATAAGTAAGCATTTCACTGTTAGTCTACACCTGTTTACGAGGCATGTGACAAATAACATTTGATTTGAATAGACCCACCCGGAGGCAATATTTACCATTGATTAAACAGAAAAACATGACACTGTTTATGCATGGATGACAATCATAGCATGTCAGTGGCGAAACGGCACTAACTCCCTCCTGAGTATGCTTGAAAGCATTCCGTGTTGGTCTTGAAGGTGAGCTAATCCACCCCTCTTATCTCTGGCACCTTGTGCCAGCTGCTGTTTGCAGATGCCTGTCAGATTGAATCCACTGTATGTGTGGTGAGAACATTAGAAGGGGTCACTTTGAATGTCAGGAAGTTTGCTTTAGCATTAACATCACACAGGATATCCAAATTTGAGACAAAAACAACACAGGTAGTGGTATACATTATGTGACTGTCTGTCTGCCCAAAGACTGATCTAGGACCCATGGTCTTTTCCCAGCCCCAAGTGGAAGACCAAACAGTCTTGACATCTGCACTGACCTTCTAGAAAACGGAGAGTTCTCATTGTCTACCATCCCCAGTAAAGCCTCAGGACAGCAGGCCAGTTAGGGGTTGGCACTGAGGAGGAGCAGTTACATTTCCTGCATGATTTTTTAAATATAAATCCACTTGGTAAATGTTCCCCATTAAAAAAAAATACATTAAGGATGAGCTAAGTAGAACCCGCTGTGGTGATAAAAAAATCCTGCTCCTCTGGTGTGTGTAATGTTCGAACCAGGCCTTTTTGTCATGTACTGTAATTAAATGAAATCACTGCAGCGTCAGCCTCATTATTCCCAGCCGGCAGGAGGGTCAAGGTTTTTAATTAGGTGACAGGCTCTTAGCATGAGACGCGTATCCTGGAGCCTGCATGCACTCCCTGTATCCATAGCACAGGTACACCGTTAAGGCCAACACCCCTGCTCAAGTCATACCAGAGGGTCAGATGAGAGAACTTCATGACTTTCATTATCCCTCTGCTTTTTAATGGTACAGAGATCTGAGCTAGCTTCCACTCTGCCGTCTTCCTCATAGGGTATGTGTTTCAAGTGGCACTCTATTTCCTATATTGTGTACTCGCTTCGACCATTTCAAACTTCCCTTCTGCCTCCCTCAACATAGAAAACTGTAGCTCAGTTATAATCAAATCGAGGACAAGCTTCCTCTGTTTGAGTAAGGGCCACATCTTAGAACAGCTCAGATCTTAGGTTTTCTGCTCAAGTGGATTATTGTGTGTATAGTGTATCAGGGTAAGCTGTGATCAGGGAGCTATTCAACCACCGACTGACAATTAAGAGCCTGATAGCCTCCCAAATAGCACCGATCAGCGTTATGTAGTACAAGCATATACTGGCCTTGTACAGGAGAATACACTGTAGCTCTGTTACAGGCAATAGCTCCTAAAAGCATCTGACTTAATTCTTAATAATCATGCCTGGAATGGACCTCTTTCACTTGGGAAAGCTCCCATGCTATTGATAATATACAGTACCAGTCAAACGTTTGGACCCACCTACTCATTCAAGGGTTTTTCTTTATTTTTTACTATTTTCTACATTGTAGAATATTAGTGAAGACATCAAAACTATGAAATAACACATATGGAATCATGTAGTAACCAAAACAGTGTTAAACAAATCAAAATATATTTTATATTTGAGATTCTTCTAAGTAGCCACACTTTGCCTTGATAATGCTATGCACAGTCTTGGGATTCTCTCAACCAGCTTCATAAGGTAGTCAACTGGAATGCATTTCAATTAACAGGTGTGCCTTGTTAAAAGTTAATTTGTGGAATTTCTTTCCTTCTTAATGCATTTGAGCCAATCAGTTTTGTTGTGACACGGTATGGATGGTATACAGAAGATATCCCTATTTGGCAAAAGACCAAGTCCATATTATGTCAAGAACAGCTCAAATAAGCAAAGACATGAAGGTTGGTCAATATGGAAAATTTCAAGAACTTTCAAAGTTTCTTTAAGTTCAGTCGCAAAAACCATCAAGCTCTATGATGAAACGTGCTCTCATGAGGGCCGCCACAGGAAAGGAAGACCCAGAGTTACCTCTGCTGCAGAGGATAAGTTCATTAGAGTTAACTGCACCTCAGATTGCAGCCCAAATAAATGCCTCACAGAGTTCAAGTAACAGACACATCTCAACATCAACTGTTCAGAGGAGACTGCGTGAATCAGGCCTTCATGGTTGAATTGCTGCAAAGAAACCACTACTAAAGGGCACCAATAAGAGGAAGGGACTTGCTTGGGCCAAGAAACACAAGCAATGGACATTAGACCGGTGGAAATCTGTCCTTTGGACTGATGAGTCCAAATTTGAGATTTTTGGTTCAAACCGCCATGTCTTTGTGACATGCAGAGTAGCTGAACGGATGATCTCCACATGTGTGGTTCCCACCGTGAAGCATGGAGAAGGAGGTGTGATGATGTGGGGGTGCTTTGCTGGTGACACTGTCAGTGATTTATTTAGAATTCAAAGCACACTTAACCAGCATGGCTACCAGAGCATTCTGCAGCGATACACCATCCCATCTGGTTTGCATTTTATTTTATTTTTTACCTTTTAACTAGGCAAATTCTTATTTACATTGACGGCCTACCCACCCGGCCAAACCCTCCCCTAACCCAGACGACGCTGGGCCAATTGTGCACCGCCTATGAGACTCCCGATCACGGCCGGTTGTGACACAGCCTGGGAACGAACAAGGGTCTGGCCTCCACAACCACCCAACCTCAACCCAATTGAGATAGTTTGGGATGAGTTGGACCGCAGAGTGAAGGAAAAGCAGCCACAAGTGCTCAGCATATGTGGGCACTCCTTCAAGACTGTTGGAAAAGCATTCCTCATGAAGGTGGTTGAGAGAATGCCAAGAGTGTGCAAAGCTGTCAAAGGCAAAGTGTGGCTACTTTGAAGAATCTAAAATCAAAAATCTATTTTGATTTGTTAAACACTTGATTGCTACATGATTCCATATGTGTTATTTCATAGTTTTGATGTCTTCACTATTATTCTATGTAGAAAAATAGTAAAAATCAAGAAAACCCTTGAATGAGTAGGTGTGTCCAAACTTTTGACTGGTACTGTACATATGGGACAATCTTATGACAGCTGTAATATTTCCATTAGTCGCTGTATGCTCATCTGCCCTTATTTCTGAGACTCATCCGAGGCGTACATTTTTTTAATGTAAAAACAGGTCCACCTCAAAATGTCCCTTCCCTTTAGGTTAGGCTCAATTCCATTGTGAGTACTTGACACTTCACCTTTCACAGTCCAAAGAAGCAGTCAGTAGTTCTGTCACCCCCTTTCTCCTTCTGTGACTCACCAGCAGTGAGCTCTAGTCCTGAGGTGTTCAATGTCACTGCCTGTCTTGGCCTTGTCTGACAGCACCAGGTGAAACAGGAGATAGAGGAGAGGAGGAAACGAGAGGGGAAGGAGAGATGGGGTAGCGGAGAGGTAAAGGAAATGAAAAGTGGAGGACAGTAGAGGAGAGGAACAAGGGCGGCTCATCCTGTTCGACAGCTCCCTGCTGGTGCTGCCCAGGCCTGTACTCCATCAGCTTTTCTCTCTCTCTGCTGCATGGACGGATAAAAGTTCTCAAATAGTGTCTCTGCTCAGCAGAGTGTGCCTTTCCAATCCCAACCCAAGTGGCTAACAGGGCCAGAGGTGGCAGAGATGCCAAGATATGAATGTCTGCTTTTGAGTTGTCTTATGTCAGATTCAAGGGCACGACGGTAGAACGGGATATGAGGTGACAACTTGCCTGGCTTTCAAATTATTTCAAATAGTGATACACACACAGACACACACAGCTCTATGTGGCTGCTTTGGTATTGCGTTACAAAGGGTAAGCAGCAGAATGTTTAGGCTCACAGGAAAAGTGTGGAGCCCCAGTATTCTCTGCTCTTCCTCGGCTAGATGTGTTCAGAGGGTTTTCATCTCTACAATAAAGGCTAATAATTCTTGCAGACAAGCGACATTGTTGCTTTGGTGTAACACATTTATCTCGTGCAGCATGGCGCAGCAGGCTGGACTCCTTTGTGCACATTAATTATCTTTAAAATAAATATGACAATGCCTGCAGAGGATGCTGTGGGGGATAGGATAGGGAGTAGCTCCAGACTGTGGATGGGCCAGGCTGGGCCTAGTTTTAACATGCTGAATGCTCCACTGCAGCTGTGGCACTAAATCAATGACTGGCTGTATTTCTCATATCCTCTATGACACTGTGCCCCCGCAAATGTAAAAAAAATATATATATATATATTATAATAAACTGTTGCAATATGTATCACTGATGTATTTTGTTATTGTCAGAGTCGTGTGTATATGTGGCAGGGAAGTCAGGCGCAGGAGAATCAAACTTAAGGTAATGGAGTTGTTTAATAACAATAAATAAAACATAACTCCAAAACTATAATAACAATAATACAAAGTGGGTACGAGGACCCGTCGCGCACCAATACAAAACAACACGGAACTGAACATCAAACAATCTGAGAAAGACATGAGGGGAAACAGAGGGTAAAATACACAACAGGTAATGAGTGGGATTGAAACCAGGTGTGTAGGAAGACAAGACAAAACCACTGGAAAATGAAAAATGGATCAATGATGGCTAGAAGACCGGTGACGTCGACCGCCGAGCATCGCCCGAACAAGGAAGGCTTCGACTTCGGCAGAAGTCGTGACAGTTATGTCATGTTCACGTTTTGTGACGTGATGGTCAGGTTGTATACTGATAAAATTACTTTTTTTAAACATTCTTACAGACCAGAAAAACACATTCTTAACTTGTTGCAATCTGGTTCTCTTTCCCAGACCGTCTTAATTTAGTCATGACTGACATCTTTACCTGGTTGTAATCTGGTAATTTGGCTTCTCTACAATCACAAAGAACTGTTTATAACCATCCTATTCCAAATTGTGTCCACTGGATAACTTTATAGAGTACATACAGTACCAGGATGCAATATATACTGCATGAGGAAGCTGACATTATGACCATGCTATCAGTGTGTGCCATTTGTAAGAGAAGAGACAAGGAAAAGGCATGAAAACATTACTCTGGGGTCACACAAGTAGACACAAATTGAAATGGCATTTGAAAAACAGCAAAAAATATAATAACAAAAAATAACTCTGAACGCCTATAATAAAACATTTAAAATGCCTGCAAAGCAAGGCCTTCAATGTGGCAGTGACAGGGTGCCTTAGTCCTAGTCTTTGGCCCTCCTGTGTCAATCACTTAATTTGTCATTATAGCTAACTGTATGAAGTGCAATTGTATAGTAGTTCATTCATGCAGATACACATGCGCACAAATGCACACACACTCAAACAAACAAACACTAGTTCTCCCACAGTTGAGAGGGCTGTTATGTGGAGACGCCTAGCCAATGCACAGATGATTGAGCTGCAAGCCAAGACCCAATTTATTTCCTGTCCCACTCTCCTTTCCTCCCCTGCAGAGATGCTTGCCTCAGCACCATGATGCAAAAGAGGAGAAACACAAAATGCAGATTCGGAGAGGAGTTGGTTTTCCAAACCCCTTGTCAGCCCAAAGCAGTTGGAAGTGAAATATTGCAAAGCCTACTGTAGTTCCGATTTAGGTTATATTCTACAACAATGGATGTCGTTAGTATGCCTTGGATATTAAACAATTTTAGAATTGTCTGTGTTTAAGGATTGTGAGACAGACTGAAGTGGACTGAATAATTTGTCTAGTGGTGAGAGTGGTTTGCTATGAGTAGATGGGTAAGAGGTGAGGTTGGATCCTAAATAGTTTCTTGCCCATCTCAATCAATGATTTATTCACGAGTTGAAAGGGAAATTATGTACAGTATTTCAAGATATCGATTTTTATTTTGATGTTGATGTAAATGGAATGTATCCACAAGTTTGAGTTACACACAAATATCTCATGTTAGGATTCAGCCTAAAAGTCTATCTTGCTTTAGTTACTATACCTACACTGATGCGATCCATTCAGGATGCAGTCCTAAACCCTTTATAAGGCCTATATATACACTGAACAAAAATATAAATGCAACATGCAACAATGTCAAAGATTTTACTGAGTTATAGTTCATATAAGGAAATCAGTCAATTTAAATAATTGAATTATGCGCTGATCTATGGATTTCACATGACTGGGAATACAGATATGCATCTGTTGGTCACAGATACCTTAAAAAAAGGTAGAGGTGTAGATCAGAAAACCAGTCAGTATCTGGTGTGACAACCATTTGCCTCATGTAACGCAACACGTCCTTCAAATAGAGTTTATCAGGCTGTTGACTGTGGCCTGTGGAATGTTGTCCCACTCATCTTCAATGGCTGTGTGAAGTTGCTGGATATTGGTGGAACACACTGCCGTACACATCGAACCAGAGCATCCCAAACATGCTCAATGGGTGACATGTCTGGTGAGTATGCAGGCCATGGAAGAACTGGGACATTTTCAGCTTCCAGGAATTGTCTAGAGATCCTTGCGACTTGGGGCCGTGCATTATCACTCTGAGAAAAACGAGGTGATGGCGGCGGATCAATGGCACGACAATGGTCCTCAGGATCTCATTATGGTAGATCTGTGCCCACACAACGCCATACACGTGGTCTGCGGTTGTGAGGCCAGTTGAGCGTACTGCCAAATTATCTAAAACGACGTAGGAGGCAGATTGTTGATGAGAAATGCTCTGGTGGATATTTCTGTAGTCCGCATGCAAATTAGAGTGGTCTTTTATTGTTCCCAGCACAAGGTGCACCTGTGTAATTATCATGCTGTTTAGTTAGCTTCTTGATATGCCACACCTGTCAGGTGGATGGAGTACCTTGGCAAAGAAAAATGCTCACTAACAGGGATGTAAACACATTTGTGCACAAAATCTGAGCGAAATAAGCTTCTTGTGCATATAGAACATTTCTAGGATATTTTATTTCAGCTCATGAAACATGGAAGCCACACTTTACATGTTGTGTTGGCATGCTGACTGCAGGAATGTCCACCAGAGCTGTTGCCAAATAATTTGCTTGTTTCTCTACAGTACCATAAGCTGCCTCCAACATAGTTTTAGAGTATTTGGCAGTACATCCAACAGGCCTCAACTGCAGACCACGTGTAACCATGCCAGCCCAGGACCACCACATCTGGCTTCTTCACCTGCAGGATCATCTGAGACCAGCCACCCGGACAGCTGATGAAACTGTGGGTTTGCACAACCAAAGAATTTCTGCACAAACTGTGAGAAACCGTCTCAGACCCCTTGACTTTTCCCACATTTTGTTACGTTACGGCCTTATTCTAAAATGGATTAAATAGTTTCCCCCCTCATTCATCTACACACAATACCCCATAATGACAAAGCAGAAACAGGTTTAGAAATTAGTGCAGATTTATTAAAGATAAAAAATGGAAATATGACATTTACATAAGTATGTAGACCCTTATTTTCAGCGGTTACAGCCTTGAGTATGATGGTATAATGCTACAAGCTTGGCACACCTGTATTTGCGGAGTTTCTCCTATTCTTTTCTGAAGATCCTCTCAAGCTCTGTCAGGTTGGATGGGAGGTGTCGCTGCACATCTATTATCAGGTCTCTCTAGAGATGTTCGATCGGGTTCAAGTCCGGGCTCTGGCTGGGCCACTCATGGACATTCAGAGACTTGTCCCGAAGCCACTCCTGCATTATCTTGGCTGTGTGCTTAGGGTCGTTGTCCTGTTGGAAGGTGAACCTTCGCCCCAGTCTGAGGTCCTGAGCATTCTGGAGCAGGTTTTCATCAAGGATCTCTCTGTATTTTGCTCCCTTCATCTCTCCCTCAATTCTGACTAGTCTCCCAGTTCCTGCCACTGAAAACATCCCCACAGCATGATGCTGCCACCACCATGCCTCACCGTAGTGATGGTGCCAGGTTTCCTCCAGACATGACGCTTGGAATTCAGGCCAAAGAGTTCGATCTTGGTTTCATCTGACCAGAGAATCTTGTTTCTCATGGTCTGAGTCTTTTCATTGCCGTTTGGCAAACTCCAAGCGGGCTGTTATGTGCCTTTTCCTGAGGAGTGGCTTCTGTCTGGCCACTCTACCGTAAAGGCCTGATTGGTGGAGAGCTACAGATATGGTTGTCCTTCTGGAAGGTTGTCTCATCTCCACAAAGGAACTCTGGAGCTCTGTCAGAGTGACCAACAGGTTCTTGGTCACCTCCCTGACAAAGGTCCTTCTCCCCCGTTTGCTCAGTTTGACCAGGCGGCCAGCTCTAGGAAGAGTTTTGGTGGTTCCAAACTTCTTCCATTTAAGGATGATGGAGCCGACTGTGTTCTTGGGGACCTTCAATGCTGCAGACATTGTTTGGGTACCCTTTCCCAGATCTGTGCCTCGACACAATCCTGTCTCGGGGCTCTACGGACAATTCCTTCGACCTTATGGATTGGTTTTTGCTCTGACATGCACTGTCAACTGTCAGACCTTATATAGACAGGTGTGTGCTGTCCAATCATTTGAATTTACCACAGGTAGACTCCAATCAAGTTGTAGAAACATCTCAAGGATGAACAATGGAAAGTTCAATTTCGAGTCTCATAGCAAAGGGTCTGAATACCTTTATTTAAAAAAATCAAAAACCTGTTTTCATTTGGTCATTGTGTGTAGATTGATGAGGAAAATGTTATCATTTTTAGAATAAGCCTGTAACGCAACAAAATGTGGAAAAAGTCAAGGGGTCTGAATACTTTCTGAATGCATTGTATGTCACCCATTGAGCATGTTTGGGATGCTCTGGATAAAAGTGTACAACAGCTTGTTCCAGTCCAGCTTGTTCCAGTATATCCAGCAACTTCGCACAGCCATTGAAGATGAGAGGGACATCATTCCACAGGCCACAGTCAACATTCTGATCAACTCTATGCGAAGGAGATGTTGCGCTGCATGAGGCAAATAGTGGTGACACCAGATACTGACTGATTTTCTTATCCAAGCCTTTACCCTTTTTCTTTAAGATATCTGTGACCAACAGATGTATATCTGTATTCCCAGTCTCGTGAAATCCAGAGATTAAGGCCAAATGTATTTATTTAAATTGACTGATTTCCTTACATGAACTGTAACTCAATAAAATCTTTGAAATTGTTGCATGTTGCGTTTATCTTTTTTGTTCAGTGTAGTATGACTTTGATTATAAATGATTTGTGAAGCATCTATGTAGTGCTTATGAAGCCTTTATGAATGTTCTATAAAACCTGTATAAATTGTTTGTGTAAAGTCGGTCCTAATCTCATGCTATTCTCTCCTCTCTGTGTCTCTCACCTGTCTCCCCAGAGGATGGGCTGTAGCTATTTCCTGTGCACCATTCTGTTCTTCGTGGCCGTCCTCCTGGCCATCATGGCAACTGGTACCATCCTACTCATGAACCACTACCAAGCTCCACCCCCCGGCACCAACGACGGCCCCCCACTCATCTCCACCAACCACGACGAGGGCAACGCCCTGGTGACGGTTGAACGGGGCGATGGTTCGCGCATCAACATCTTCATTGACCCCAACTGCCCCGACTACAACAACAACTTCATGCGGCTGGAGGCCGTGCAGACGTCGCTGCTCCACTCTCTGACCGGCCATGACACGGACCTGAAGTCAGTGAAGGGCCAGGACCGAGCCCTGCTGGTGAAGCTGGCTGAGGAGGTGGCCATGCTATCGGGCCACGCCAGCCAGCTTAAGTTGGAGTACGAATCTCTGAGGCGAGGCCAGGGGAACCTGGGACAAGAGCTCAACACTCTGCAGACGGAGCAAGGCCGGCTTATCCAGGTTAGAGGCCCTCCCTAAAAGCTCCATAGGCCCCAAAGCCCCATTCCACCACTGACCCAGTGAATGTGGGAGTTTAATGGTTTATTTTCTTAGTGTATTTTATCCAAGGCGACTTCCACAACTCTACCATTTGTTTTCTAGCTGAGTATGTTCTGTACTGGAGTAAACCAGGTTATTTACTGTGCTCAAGGGCTCATAACTGCACTATTCTCCATCTGAATTTCAGGCCACCAACCTTCTGGTAAACCTTCTGATAACTATGTATGTAGGTCTACCATTTAATGCTTGGCTCTACTGCTGCATAAACTGATGAAGCCCATATACACTGAGTATACAAAACATTAACACTTGCTCTTTCCATGGCAGACTGACCCGGTGAATACAGGTGAATGCTACGATCCCTTATTGATCTAATTTGTTAAATCCACTTCAAGTCAATGTAGATGAAGGGGAGGAGACAGGTTATAGAATGATTTTTAAGCCTTGACAATTGAGACATGAATTGTACGTGTGCCATTCAGAGGATGAATGGGCAAGATAAAATATTTAAGTGCCTTTGAATGAAGTATGGTAGTATGTGTCAGGCGCACTGTTTTGTGTCAAGAACTGCAACACTGCTCGGTTTTTCACGCTCAACAGTTTCCCGTGAGTATCAAGAATGGTCCACCACACAAAGGACATCGAGCCAACTTGACACAGCTGTGGGAAGCATTGGAGTCAACATGGGCCAACATCACTTTGGAACGCTTTCGACACCTTAAGAGTCCATGCCCCGAAGAATTGAGGCTGTTCTGAGTGCGGGAGGTATTCCTAATGTTTGGTATACTCAGTGTATAGTGTATGAAGATTTTTGGTTTGAGTAATAACATGAAGGTTGATCTCCCGTCCTTCTCACACTCCCTACCGCAATCTAGCTCCACCAGACTAGATTAACCTACAAGAAAAGTGTTCCTGTGTTTAGGAAAGTTGGTTCAGATCACAAGCCTCATGTTCTCCAACTCCTAATAGAGGTCGGCCGGTATTGTCGGTTCAGCTCTTTTGACTTGAACAGTTGTTTTTTTCCGTTCAGCACTTAATTCAAAGTCACTCATCCGATCAATTCTGAGCATGGTAAGAATGAAATGAGTTGTTTTCACATAATCTGCAATATCGCACTGACAGCCTCACAGTGAGAGGAGTTCCTTCTCAAGTACCTGTGTAATAATTTTTTCGAAGGCCCCCACACACACTCATACAGTACATACACACAATTATTACTGTGAGTTTCTCACTGAAACAAAATACACCATTGTAAACTGATTAGATGGACGGAATGTTAGAACATGCTAACGAAATTACAGTTAACGAAAATGTACGCTTTATCCAGTATAAACTAATGTACAGTGGCTTGCGAAAGTATTCACCCCCCTTGGCATTTTTACTATTTTGTTGCCTTACTACCTGGAATTAGAATATATTTTTGGGGGGTTTGTATCATTTGATTTACACAACATGCCTACCACTTTGAGATGCAAAATATTTTTTGTGAAAAAAAAAGAAATGAGACCAAAATAAACAGAACTTGAGCGTGCATAATTATTCACCCCCCCCAAAGTCAATACTTTGTAGAGCCACGTTTTACAGGAATTACAGCTGCAAGTCTTTTGGGGTATGTCTCTATAAGCTTGATACGTCTTGCCACAGGGATTTTTGCCCATTCTTCAAGGCAAAACTGCTCCAGCCGTTTCAAGTAGGATGGGTTCAGCTGGTGTACAGCAATCTTTAAGTCATACCATATATTCTCAATTGGATTGAGGTCTGGGCTTTGACTAGGCCATTATAGGACATTTAAATGTTTCCCCTTAAACCACTCGAGTGTTGCTTTAGCAGAATGCTTGGGGTCATTGTTCTGCTGGAAAGTGAACCCCTGTCCCAGTCTCAAATCTCTGGAGACTGAAACAGGTTTCCCTCAAGAATTTCCCTGTATTTAGTGCCATTCATCGTTCCTTCAATTCTGACCAGTTTCCCAGTCCCTGCCGATGAAAAACATGCCCACAGCATGATGCTGCCTCCACCATGCTTCACTGTTGGGATGAGGTTCTTGGGGTGATGAGAGGTGTTGGATTTGTGCCAGACATAGCGCTTTCCTTGATGTGCAAAAAGCTAAATTTTAGTCTCATTTGACCAGAGTACCTTCTTCCATATGTTTGGGGAGTCTCCCACATGCCTTTTGGCGAACACCAAACGTGTTTGCTTAATTTTTCTTTAAGCAATGGCTTTTTTCTGGCCACTCTTCCGTAAATCCTAGCTCTGTGGCGTGTACGGCGTGCATGGCTATGGACAGATACTCCAATCTCCGCTGTAGAGCTTTGCAGCTCCTTCAGGATTATCTTTGGTCTCTTTGTTGCCTCTGATTAATGCCCTCCTTGCCTGGTCTATGAGTTTTAGTGGGCAGCCCTCTCTTGGCAGGATTGTTGTGGTGCCATATTCTTTCCATTTTTTAATAATGGATTTAATGGTGCTCCTTGGGATGATCAAAGTTTCAGATATTTTTGTATAACCCAAACCTGATCTGTACTTCTCCACAACCTTGTCCCTGACCTGTTTGGAGAGCTCCTTGGTCTTCATGGTGCCGCATGCTTGGTGGTTTCCCTTGCTTAGTAGTGTTGCAGAATCTGTGTCCTTTCAGAACAAGTGTATATATACTGAGATCATGTGACATCATGTGACACTTAAATAAAGTACACCTGTGTGCAATCTAACTAATTATGTGACTTCTGAAGGTAATTGGTTTTCACCAGATCTTATTTAGGGGCTTCATAGCAAAAGGGGGTGAATACATATGCACGCATCACTTTTCCTTTTTCTGATTCTTTTAGAATTTTTTGAAACAAGTAATTTTTTTCATTTCACTTCACCAATTTGGACTATTTTGTGTTTGTCCATTACATGAAATCCAAATTAAAATCCATTTAAACTACAGGCTATAATGCAACTAAATAGGAAAAACGCCAAGGGGGATGAATACTTTTGCAAGGCACTGTAGATCCCTTCTTCTAAAGTTTTCCAATACTGTAAATGGAGGTCCCTCCTCTTAATGTATACTTCCTGCTCTTATATGGTGTTTATAAACTCCTCATTTGTAATTCTAAAAGGTAAAATGTACAGTATTATGCTCAAACAAAGGACACAAGAAAATATAGTTTTGTGAATAAACAAATTAATAGGTTTGTTCAGGATAATAATTCAATTGTACAAAATGTGTTTTTTCTTTTCAAATGATCAAATAACCAAACATTAACAGGGCTTTCACATTTTTATATTGATATAGGTATTTAGCATATTAATATTACACATAAACAGAAATATGGTATTGTATTTCACATTCATGGGGGGAAAATACATGCAATGACTAAAAAACGTGTACAAAACTTCAGCCCGGGGCTCAATGCGATCCACCAGTCATTAATTATGCTAATGTTCTGACCTGAGTCTTTATAGTCAAATGATGGTACATGGCATGGAAGATTGTTCAGATTTTGGATTTTTTGGTATTTTATTAGGATCCCCATTAGCTGTTGCAAAAGCAGCAGCTACTCTTCCTGGGGTCCGCACAAAACATGAAAAATAATACAGAACATCATTAGACAACAGCTCAACGACAGAACTACATATATTTTTAAGGCACACAGCCTACATATCAATGCATACACACAAATTATCTAGGTCAAATAGGGGAGAGGCGTTGTGTGCGAGGTGATTCTTGAAACCAGGATTGCTGTTTATTTGAGCAATATGAGATGGAAGGAAGTTCCATGCAATAAGGGCTCTTTATAATACTGTATGTTTTCTTTAAA
This sequence comes from Salvelinus sp. IW2-2015, assembly GCF_002910315.2. Taxonomy (NCBI): domain Eukaryota; kingdom Metazoa; phylum Chordata; class Actinopteri; order Salmoniformes; family Salmonidae; genus Salvelinus; species Salvelinus sp. IW2-2015. The sequence goes on from NC_036872.1 coordinate 7,020,197, forward strand.
TTGTTCTGGATTTGGGGACTATGAAAAGACCCATGGTGGCATGTCTGGTGGGATAAGTGTGCGTGTCAGAGCTGTGTATAAGTTGACTATGCAAACAATTTGGGAATCTCAACACATTAATGTTTCTTATAAAAAGAAGAAGTGATGCAGTCAGTCTCTTCTCAACTCTTAGCCAAGAGAGACTGGCATGCATAGTATTTATATCAGCCCTCTGATTACAATTAAGAGCAAAATGTGCCACTCTGTTCTGGGCCAGCTGCAGCTTCACAAGGTCTTTCCTTACAGCACTGGACCACATGACTGGACAATAATCAAGATGAGACAAAACTAGAGCCTGCAGAACTTGCTTTGTGGAGTGTGGTGTCAAAAAAACAGAACGTCTCTTTATTACGGCTAGACCTCTCCCCATCTTTGCAACCATTGAATCTATATGTTTTGACCATGACAGTTTACAATCTAAGGTAACACCAAGTAATTAAGTCTGCCAAACTTGTTCAACAGCCACACCATTCATTTCCAGATTCAGCTGAGGTCTAGAACTTAAGGAATTATTTGTACCAAATACAATACTCTTAGTTTTAGAGATGTCCAGGACCAGTTTATTACTGGCCACTCATTCCAAAACAGTCTGTAACTCTTTGTTAAGGGTTTCAGTGACTTCATTAGCTGTGGTTGCTGATGTGTATATGGTTGAATCATCAGCATACATGGACACACATGCTTTGTTTAATGCCAGTGGCAGGTCATTGGTAAAAATAGTAGAGGGCCTAGAGAGCTGCCCTGCGGTACACCACACTTTGCATGTTTGACATTAGAGAAGCTTCCATTAAAGAAAACCCTTTGAGTTCTATTAGATATAGCTCTGAATCCACGATATGGCAGAGTTTGCTAAGCCATAGCACTTAAGTTTCTTCAACAACAGGTTATGGTCAATAATATCAAAGGCTGCATTGAAATCTAACAGTACAGCTCCCAAAATCTTATTATTATAAATTTCTTTCAACCAATCATCAGTCATTTGTGTCAGTGCAGGACATGTTGAGTGCCCTTCTCTATAAGCATGCTGAAAGCCTTTTTAATTTGTTTACAGAGAAATAGCATTGTATTTGGTCAAACACAAATTTTTTCCAACAGTTTGTTAAAACTTCTCACGAGTCACCATCCCGGATCCGGGAGCATCCTCATCAGTAAAAAAGCTGACTAGCATAGCCTAGCGCCACAAGTAAATACTAGCATATAAATATCATGAAATCACAAGTCCAAGACACCAAATGAAAGATACACATCTTGTGAATCCAGCCATCATTTCCGATTTTTAAAATGTTTTACAGCGAAAACACAATATGTATTTCTATTAGCTAACCACAATAGCAYAAGACTCAACCGCATATTTTCACAATTTTTTTACCGCATAGGTAGCTATCACAAAACCGACCAAATAAAGATATAATTAGTCACTAACCAAGAAACAACTTCATCAGATGACAGTCTTATAACATGTTATACAATAAATCTATGTTTTGTTCGAAAAATTTGCATATTTCAGGTATAAATCATAGTTTTACATTGCAGCTACAATCACAAATAGCACCGAAGCAGCAAGAATAACTACAGAGAGCAACGTGAAATACCTAAATACTCATCATAAAACATTTATGAAAAATACATGGTGTACAGCAAATGAAAGATAAACATCTTGTGAATCCAGCCAATATTTCAGATTTTTTAAGTGTTTTACAGCGAAAACACAATATAGCATTATATTAGCGTACCACAATAGCCAACCACACAACCCCATTCATTCACCGCAAAGGTAGCGATCGCAAAAAAACAGCAAAAAATATAAAATTATTCACTAACCTTGACAAACTTCATCAGATGACAGTCTTATAACATCATGTTACACAATACATATATGTTTTGTTCGAAAATGTGCATATTTAGCGGTACAAATCGTGGTTTTACAATGTGAATACGTAGTCAAAATGCACAAAATTATCCGGAGATATTTTGGACAGTCACCTAATCTAATCAAATAACTCATCATAAACTTTACTAAAAAATACATGTTGTACAGCAAATGAAAGATACACTAGTTCTTAATGCAATCGCCGTGTTGGAATTCTAAAAATAACTTTAGTACGACATACAGCTTACGTTATAGCGAGACAGCGCCTGCAATGAAGGCGGAAAATAGTACTAAACATTTTCCACAGAATTACGAAATAACATCATAAATGGTTCCTACTTTTGCTGAGCTTCCATCAGAATCTTGTACAAGGAGTCCTTTGTCCAGAATAAATCGTTGTTTGGTTTTAGAATGTCCTCTTCTCCTGTCGAATTAGCAACCAAAGCTAGCCAAGTGGCGTGAAGTTGTCCATCTTCACCAAACGCAGAGAACGGAAAACGCCAAAACTCCCGATAAATGTTCAATAATCTGATAAAACTATATTGAAAAAACGTACTTTATGATGATATTATCACATGTATCAAATAAAATCAAAGCCGGAGATATTAGCCATCTATACCGAAAGCTTTTCAGAAGGCAATCCAGGGTTCCTTCCCGCGCATTGCTGGACAAAGGAAATTTGGGGTCACGTCATTCCAAGAGCTCTTGTTCGACCTCAGATCAAACTAGACACCCCATTCCACCTCCCACTGCCTGTTGACATCTAGTGGAAGGCGTATGAAGTGCATGTATATCCATAGATTTCAAGAAAATGAATAGGAAGGCCCTGGAACAGAGCCTCGATTTCTGATTTTTCACTTCCTATCAGGAAGTTTGCTGCAAAATGAGTTCTGTTTTACTCACAGATATAATTCAAACGGTTTTAGAAACTTGAGTGTTTTCTATCCAATAGTAATAATAATATGCATATTGTACAAGCAAGAATAGAGCACGAGGCAGTTTAATTTGGGCACGATTTTTTACAAAGTGAAAATAGCGCCCCCCTATTGACAAAAGGTTTTAAGAGCTGGCAGCAAGCTTATACAGTAGGTCTTCTGTTAGAACCAGTGAAGGCCGCTTTACCACTCTTGGGTCGCATAATTCTTTTGGTTTCCCTCCAGGCCTGAGGACAAAGACTTTACTCTAGGCTCAGATTAAAAATATGACAGATAGGAGTGGCTATAGAGTCAGCTACCATCCTCAGTAGCTTTCCATCTAAGTTGTCAATGCCAGGAGGTTTGTCATTATTGATCGTTAACAATAATTTTTCCACCACTCCCACACCAATTTAACACAATTCTAACTTGCACTACTTTCCTTTCATTATTAGTTTTTTTATGCATGAATATAATTGCTCAATGTTTGTCGTGGGCATTTCCTGCATAAGTTTGCCCACTTTGCCAATGAAATAATCATTAAAATAATTGGCAACATCAAATGGTTTTGTGATGAATAATCCATCTGATTCGGTGAAAGATGGAGCTGAATTTGTCTTTCTGCCCATAATTTCATTTAAAGTACTCCAAAGGTTTTTTCCATCATTCTTTATATCATTGATCTTGACTTCATAATACAGTTTCTTCTTCTTTTTGTTTAGTTTAGTCACATCATTTCTCAATTTGCAGTAAGTAAGCCATGTGCTGCCAGACTTATTAGCCATTCCTTTAGCCCCATCTTTTTCAAGCATACAGTTTTTCAATTCCTCATCAATCCATGGATCCTTAACAGGTGCTTGTTTATCAATAATTGGAAGAAGCAATTTCATAAATTCATCAAGTGCACCGTCTGGATACTCCTCATTAATCACATCAGACCAACAATTTTTTTAACATCATCCACATAAGAGTCACAGCAAAATCTTTTGTATGATCTATTATACACTATTTTAGGCCCAGCTGTTGGAACTTTGGCTTTCCTGGATATAGACATTATATTGTGATCACTGCATCCAATGGGTACGGATATACAGTTGAAGTTGGAAGTTTACATACACTTAGGTTGGAGTCATTAAAACTCATTTTTCAACCACTCCACAAATTTCTTATTAACAAACTATAGTTTTGGCAAGTCGGTTAGGACATTTACTTTGTGCATGACACAATTAATCTTTCCAACAATTGTTTACAGACAGATTATTTCACTTATAATACACTATCACAATTCCAGTGGGTCAGAAGTTTACATACATTTAGTTGACTGTGGCTTTATACAGTTTGGAAAATTACAGAAACTGATGTCATGGCTTTAGAAGCTTCTGATAGGCTAATTTACATCATTTGAGTCAATTGGAGGTGTACCTGTGGATGTATTTCAAGGCCTACCTTCAAAATCAGTGCCACTTTGCTTGACATCATGGGAAAATCAAAATAAATCAGCCAAGACCTCAGAATAAAAATTGTAGACCTCCACAAGTCTGGTTCATCCTTGGGAGCAATTTCCAAACACCTGAAGGTACCACGTTCATCTGTACAAACAATAGTATGCAATTATAAACACCATGGGACCATGCAGCCGTCATACCGCTCAGGAAGGAGACGCGTGCTGTCTTCTAGAGATGGACGTACTTTGGTGCGAAGTGCAAATCAACCCCAGAACAACAGCAAAGGACCTTGTGAAGATGCTGGAGGAAACAGGTACAAAAGTATCTATATCCACAGTAAAACGAGCCCTATATAGACATAAACAGAAAGGCCGCTCAGCAAGGAAGAAGCCACAGCTCCAAAACCGCCATAAAAAAGCCAGACTACGGTTTGCAACTGCACATGGGGACAAAGATGGTACTTTTTGGAGAAATGTCCTCTGGTCTGATGAAACAAAAATAGAACTGTTTGGCCATAATGACCATCATTTTGTTTGGACAAAAAAGGGGGAGGCTTGCAAACCGAAGAACACCATCCTAACCATGAAGCACGGGGGTGGCAGCATCATGTTGTGGTGGTGTTTGCTGCAGGAGGGACTAGTGCACTAGATGGCTTCATGAGGAAGGAAAATAATGTGGATATGTTGAAACAACATCTCAAGATATCAGTCAGGAAGTTAAAGCTTGGTCGCAAATGGGTCTTCCAAATGGACAATGACCCAAAGCATACTTCCAAAGTTGTGGCAAAATGGCTTAAGGACAACAAAGTCAAGGTATTGGAATGACCATCACAAAGCCCTGACCTCAATCCTATAAAACATTTGTGGGCAGAACTGAAAAAGCGTGTGCGAGCAAGGAGGCCTACAAACCTGACTCAGTTACACCAGCTTTGTCAGGAGGAATGGGCCAAAATTCACCCAAATTATTGTGGGAAGCCTGTAGAAGGCTACTCAAAACATTTGACCCGAGTTAAACAATTTAAAGGCAATGCTACCAAATACTAATTGAGTGCATGTAAACTTCTGACCCACTGGCATTGTGATGAAATAAATAAAAGCTGAAATAAATCATTCTCTACTATTATTCTGACATTTCACATTCTTAAAATAAAGTGGGGATCCTAACTGACGTAAAACAGGGAATTTTTACTAGGATTAAATGTCAGAAATTGTGAAAAACTGAGTTTAAATGTATTTTGCTAAGGTGTATGTAAACTTCCAACTTCAACTGAAGCTTTAGAACAAAGTTCTACAGCATTAGTAGAAATGTTATCGGTACATGTGGATGATCTTGTTCCTGTAGTGTTTGTAAACACCCTGGCAGATTGATTAATAACCTGAACCAGATTACAGGCACTGGTTACAGTAAGAAGCTTCCTTTTGAGCGTACAGTTTGATGAAAACCAGTCAATATTCAGGTCCCCAAGAAAGTAGACCTCTGTTTACATCACATACACTATCAAGCATTTCACACATATTATTTAGATACTGACTATTAGCACTCGGTGGCCAAGTAAACCTGCAGCCACAACACTTCAATAACACTTGACATAAGATCGTCTCTAAGCATTACAGGGATATGGCTCTGAATATATACAGCAACAGCTCCCCCATAAGCATTTCTGTCTTTTCTATGAATGTTATATCCTTGTATTGATACTGATGTATCATCAACTGAATTATCCAAGTCTCATAAATGGCTAATATATGAATGTAATCTGATGTTAGCAAGTTATTGATTTCATGAACCTTATTTCTAAGGCTACATCACTCAACTGTACTGTGTATTGAATCACAGTACAGTTGAGTGATGATATGATTGACAGTTGACAGTACATTTGGCATTAATCGGTGATTCTTGGGTTTGGTTAGGATTGGCCAGTCGGTGGGTAATGTAATATGTATGTATGCATGTTTTTCTGAAGGGAAACAATTGCAAATAACAAGCAATAATGATGATAGTACATGAATGCATAATTAGGTTATCAAATACTTTAATATTAATAAATTGTCATATGAATATACAATTAATAAACATTTCAATAGGCAAAATGAATACGTGATTAAGCTATGCAAATATACCACGTGGAATTTTGAAAGATGGGACAATCTCCACTTTTTTCACATATTTTTCTTAATATTAAAGGGGAATGGAAGCAATTCAGGAAGTTAAGCTGAGCAAAGAGATGTATTCAATCCACTAATACTAAACATGTGCTTGTAACATAGAAAACTATTTTTAGTATTTTGATCTCGAACAACGTTTATTAGAGGTGTATGGGTTGCGCCATCTTCAATTTCCATGGTAACGACTGAAACCAATGCTTCATTAATAGGAGCGAGCAAATTGTGAATTCTGGCATGGTGACTGAAAGTGGAGTTAGCCTATTTGATTTAGCTCTCGTATTTGTTATGTAAATGTTTTCATTACTAACTTTACAAAATAAAATAGTCATTGACAATTTGAAGAGCATTTTTCATTAGGTATGAGCTAGACCTAGCTAAAACACACTGGCTAGTGATTAGATATGAAGCTAGCTAGCCAGCCAAGCAGAAGAGGGCTGCTACATGATTGCTATTTTACCAGTAAAATGCACGATCCCCATATTATCTAGTAAGTATTAGCTTAGCTAGCTAACTACGTACATAGCTAAATATCTACTTTTTTTGGTGATATCTATGATACATAAAACATAGTAAGCCTGCTGGCAGTTGATTGCAAGAAGTAATGTATCTTAACTTTAAGCCTTAAGCCTAACCCGTATAATGATAGCTAGCTATCTGTAATGACCTTTGGAAGCTCAGGCTGGTAGAGAGCTTGGTAACTAAATTATCCTGGTCTAGCTGGTTCGTGACTTTGCTACTTACAGTCACACATTATCATATTACCTCAGTTATGGACTATCAGATATTAAATGATATTACATGTTCTCAAATGTTAGTGGAAACCTTTAGATAATAAGTTACTTTGTCACCTTGCAAGCCAATTGATAACTGCAGGGTCATCGCTTGTACTATTAGGCCTATATATAAATAAGGTCTGTGTTTTCTTAAAAAGTGTTTCTCTCTCTTTGTATTGTAGGTTCTCTGTTAATTTATCTCTGGATGTATAAATAAATCCATACAACAATTTTTGATTATGTGAAACATTATTCCACTTTTCAATGCTAGAAAAAGTGTTTATTTTATACTGTAAAATGCCAGATTTATATCTAACTACATTAGAAGTTTCAGAGAGGCCCTATCTGATAGCGATATTTGAAATAGGAGAGAATAATATACGTTTTTGTTTTTGAGGCCTATCAACTAGGTAGCTGGTAATCTGATTGTTCTCATTATCTCCAAGTAAAATAAATTTCCGTCAATATTTTTGGGGAAAATTCCAGTGTATTGCATGATTGTGCATCCCGCTGATGTTTGAGTGAACATCCTGGTAGTCCATCTGGCCCCGCAGCCTTGTGAATGTTGACCTGTTTAAAGGTCTTGCTCACATCGACTATGGAGAGCATGATCACACAGTCGTCCGGAACAGCTAGTGCTCTCATGCATGCTTTAGTGTTGCTTGCCTCTAAGCGAGCATAAAAGTAATTTAGCTCATCTGGTAGGCTCGCGTCTCTGGACAGCTCGCGGCTGGGTTTCCCTTTGTAGTCCGTAATAGTTTGCAAGCCATGCCACATCCGACGAGCATCGGAGCCGGTGTAGTAGGATTGAATCGTAGTCCTGTATTGACGCATTGCCTGTTTGATGGTTCATGTGAGGGCATAGCATAATTTCTTAGAAGCGTCACATAGAGTTGATCAGGGTGTTGATTGTGGCCTGTGGAATGTTGTCCTACTCCTCTTCAATGGCTGTGTGAAGTTGCTGGATATTGACGGGAACTGGAACATGCTGTCTTACACCTTGATCAAGAGCATCCCAAACATGTTCAATTGGTGAAATTGCTCGTGAGTATGCAGGCCAGGAATTACGCACAGATCTGTGCATTATCGTACTGAAACATAAGGTAATGGCAACAGATGAATGGCTTGACAATGGGCCTCAGAATCTCGTCACGGTATCTCTGTGCATTCAAATTGCCATCGATAAAAGGCAATTGTGTTCATTGTCCGTAGCTTATGCCTGCCCATACCATAACCCCACCGCCACCATGGGGCACTCTGTTCACAACTATAGGATCAGCAAACTGCTCGCCCACACAACGCCATACACGTGGTCTGTGGTTGTGAGGCTGGTTGGACGTACTGCCAAATTCTCTAAAACTACCTCGAAGGTGGCTTAAATTAACATTAAATTATCTGGCAACAGCTCTGCTAAACATTCCTGAAGTCCGCATGTCAATTGCACACTCCTTCAAAAATTGAGACATCTTACGCATTGCATTTTATCGATGCCAGAAATGCCTTCTGGAACTTTCATGTGCCTTAATAACAAACTTGTTTGCCATCTGTAAATGTGTAAACACAACAACCGTCCCGCTAACCATTGGCTGAGATAATGAGTGGGCTGGACATGCTGAAAGATGAGTTCGGATTGGTCTGCCATGTAGCATGCTTCTGTCTATTTGAGCTGGTCAGTATGTGTAGGTAATCCTGTCTAACGCAGATTTTAAAAATATATATATTGCATAGTAGAACTGCATAGAACTTCACTTTCTGGAGGACCGAGTTTTGAAATCCGGATTACATCTTCAAACTAAGTGCAACCATGGCATCCGTGACAGAGAGGGAGAAGCATCCATCCATGTATACACTTAAGATAGTCTAGCTAGCTACATTTTCTGATATTACACGTTTTTAAATGTCAGAAAGTTGTTTTCATTTCAAGTTAAAGTTTAATATTAGCTGGCTGGCTCGCTAATGTTACATTTATGATCAGTGTAGTAATATTAGATTCATGCAGGGTAGTACAGTCATGAGTTGGGATTATGATTAATTGTTTAGCTATCTAGCTGCATGTCTTAACAAAAGACTCCACTATGTAGGTATCCATTTCAATAGAATGTTAATGATGTCACTGCGACAGCTGTTGATAGACATAGCTAGACATAGCTGGTACATTCGCTCTGGATATCTACTCCGATTTCAGAGTACTCTCATCTGAGTGTGCCAGAGCGCAGAATAACTGACAAATTTACAAATGCTCAACATCCGTTGAATATGGCTGGTGTCAATGAACGTTGGCAAGAAAAGCAGAATTAAATTGTTGCCATCAGCAACACTCTAGATAACATAAAAACAGCCTAACCAACTCTGCCAGGGTGAGGAAAATGGTCAGAGTGAGCTGTTCTCTCATTTGTGTCTGGAAGTAGCTAGCAAGCTAGCCAACATTAGCCAGTTAACTTGGCTGCTTCACTACTGTTGTTAGGTCAGCTAGCTAATGTTATGTGTATGATCTGTGTAGTAATATTATTTGTATCTCAGAGCCATTTTCTTTGCTAGTTAAAGCGTAGTGTTAGCTAGCTAACATTGAACCTGGTTGGTTAGCAACATCATGAGTTTTGATTATGGTTCATTGTTTAGCTAGCTACATGTCTTAACAAATGACTCCACGATGCAAGTAACTATTTCAATAGAATGTTAATGATGTCACTGCGTCAACTGTTGATAGATGGTAAATTCGCTCTTACTATCTAATCTGATTTCAGACCACTCATCTGAGTGTGCCAGCGCGCAGAATAACTGACAAATTAACAAACACTTGTTGAATATGGTCGTGTCAGTAAGCGTTGGCAATTTTTTTTAAATTGTTGCCAGTAGCACAGTTGCAAGTCACCAACGCTCTGGATAACATAACTGCCTAACCAGCTCTGCTAGGGCGAGTAAAATGGTCAGTGTGAGCTGTTCTCTCATTTGTGTCTGGAAGTAGCTAGCAAGCTAGCCAACGTTAGCCAGTTAGCTTGGGTGCTTAACCTCCCTGGGATATGTGGGACGCTAGCGTCCCAACTGGCCAACATCCAGTGAAAATGCAGAGCGCCAAATTCAAATAAATTACTATAAAAATGTTACTTTCATGATATCACGCATGCAATACACCAAACTAAAGCTACACTTGTTGTGAATCCAGCCAACGTGTCAGATTTCAAAAAGGCTTTACGGCGAAAGCAAACAATGCTATTATCTGAGGATAGCACCCCAGCAAACAAACACAGACCATCATATTTCAACCCTCCAGGCGCGACACAAAACGCAGAAATAAAGATACAATTCATGCCTTACCTTTGACGAGCTTCTTCTGTTGGCACTCCAATATGTCCCATAAACATCACAAATGGTCCTTTTGTTCGATTAATTCCGTCGATATATATCCAAAATGTCCATTTATTTGACGCATTTGATCCAGAAAAACACCGGTTCCAACTCGTGCAACATGACTACAAAAGTTACCTGTAACCTTTGTCCAAACTACTTCCTAATACAACTTTAGGTATTTTTTTACGGAAATAATCGATAAAATTTAAGACAGGATATACTGTGTTCAATACCGGAGGAAAACAATGTGTAGCGAGCTTTCAGGTCACGCGCCTCTAACAAAGATTACACTTCCCTCTACCCTCGTTCTGAACAGTGCTACTTCTTCATTTCTCAAAGGAAAAACCTCAACCAATTTCTAAAGACTGATGACATCCAGTGGAAGCGATAGGAACTGCAAGAAAGTCGCTTAGAAGTCTGGATTCCCAATGAAAATTCATTGAAAAGAGTGACCTCAAATTCTGAATGGTTTGTCCTCGGGGTTTCACCTGCCAAATAAGTTCTGTTATACTCAGACATGATTAAAACAGTTTTAGAAACGGAGTGTTTTCTTTCCAAATCTGCTAATAATATGCATATCTTAGCTTCTGGGCCTGAGTAGCAGGCAGTTTAATTTGGGCGCGCTTTTCATCCAAAATACCGAATGCTGCCCCCTATCCTAGAGAAGTTAAAAAGATGGGTGGGGCTAAAGCTTAAGAGGGTGTAAACGATGCTTAATGTATGTAGACAAAGAAGAGCTCTCCAGTATGTGCAAAACATTCAAAGGCCATTTTCTAAAAAGTGAGTTTAAAAGTTGATCAACTTTCAAAGGAGAATTACTTTCCCATTGTTCCATAACTGTAGTGCATGATGTACCATTTTCTAGCTCCGAGTCTCTACTTTTATCCAATGTAAAAAAAAAAAAAGATTTCAAATTTTGCCGAATCGAGCTGTCACATTTTAGAGTGGTCTTTTATTGTCCCCAGCACAAGGTGCACCTGTGTAATGATCATGCTGTTTGATATGCCACATCTGTCAGGTGGATGGATTATCTTGGCAAAGGAGAAATGCTTACTAACAGTGCTGTAAACAAATTTGTGCTTAAGTTTAGAGAGAAATATGCTTTTTGTGCAAATGGAACATTTCTGGGATCTTTTATTTCAGCTCATGAAACATGGGATCAACACCACATGTTTCGTTTATATTTTTTGTTCAGTGTAATTACTGGTCCAAATTGCCATACAACTTTATTCAAAGTCAACTTTGGCACTGCAACCAAAGGCATTGGCCTACAATCTTCTCCTTTGCAGGGTATTGTAACTCTAATAAGTACAGCGTGCATGCACAATGATTTGGCTGTGGACTAATGCACTCTAAAAATACAGTCCTTTAAAATGTCAGATTTCCTGCCACAAATCCCCTATGAGACGAAACCTTACTGCACTAAGCAGACAAGGCTGCAAAAACAAAAATAGGTTGCATCTTGAAACCTTTTCACTAAGCAACTACACACTTGTATCTATAACGTATAACCGAATCAGACATTTTTACTGTGGAATTTTAAGGTATTGATACAACAATTGGCCCTTCAAAATGTTCCATTCATCAGTGTAGAACGACCCCTGATCTCTGTGTAAAATACGAATACTTAGTAGTAGAGAAGTGCTTTTGGTATATCAACTGGGAACTTGTCCTGAAAAGGTGTTTAAAGTAGCTAAACTGTATCTCTTTACAAACTCAAGACATGTTCAAAAATCTAATTACTGGTTCAAATCACTATACCACTTTGTGCAAAGTCAACTTAGGCACTGCAGCCCAAGCCTTTGACTAATACTCTTCTCCTTTGCAGGGTATTACAGTATGCATTCATGTACTTATTTGAGTCTTGTAGGTGTGGTTCTGCATTTGGTTAATGATGTTTGTCCCCCATGAGACACTGTAGATGTGGAAGCCTATTTTACTCTCTTAAAGAATCTCCAGAAGTAATCTATGATACCTCAAGGAATCTGTAATTAATTTTGCAGAGGATGTTTTAGTTGCGTAATTTTACATCCTAACTAAGGTGTTTGGTGCACTATTTCTCAAGTTAAAAAAGTGTGTGACGTGTTGGCTTATGTAAACGAAGTCGGAGCTGCTAGGCAGATCTGTCTCACTGTCTATGCTATTGGATAGAGAGTCATCACCGCAGCTGTTCACCCCATGTTCATGGGCAAATGGACATCGTCAAATCAAAACCCAACCTTTATTTACCCGTTGTGACGCACCGGTGTTCCAGACTCCATTTTAAACAAGATTTACTTTATGACTAAGCCTATAATTAGTGCCAAAGTCTACACAAGGGAAAGTATTCAATTCCCAGTGTCATCATGAAAATCCTCATCAATCAATATTTATGCGATAACCCAGTTGCAGTCCAAAACCATTTGATTGTATGAGAGACAGTCTGCAAAGCATTTTTTGTGTGTTTTAATGCTAGCCTTTATATGCACTGAAACACCAAAAAGTGTTTTCACAACACTCTTAAAAACTCAATTATACAGATTCAAGTACCACTTTGGTGTTTCAGAGTACTTCCATTCTGTTTTGAAATACATCCAGTGTATCGTAACACCTACATTGGGTTTACATTAAAACACCAGATCTTGGCTTAGGTGCACTACTTTTCATGGTTTTACTGCACAATGGTGTTTTGAGTCTTTCTATTTTAATAGTGTGTAGCAGCAGAAGGAGAACTGCACAATACAAAGCAACACATTTTCAAGATCCATTCAACAGTAACTAGAGCCTACATTTCACCAGAGTACTGAGTACTGTATGTCAGGATGCAGACAATAACCATAATCCATAGCCCAGTTGTCAAAGCTATCAAGGTCTGCCAGAGGAACACATTTTTTTTGTACCTCCTCTAATACCTCTAACTTTTTGCCAACTCGCTCAACTTCTGTAATATTGGATTCAACTATAGAACAAAATGAAAAAAGAGATCTACTTTCATAACCTACTGTCTTTTATACCCTGTATCAGGGGGAATTATAACAGCTAAGTATGTCATAAGGAGAGTGTGAGCTATAGGGGCATGAAAGTGGATTTTTAGACAGTTGTGGTAGAAGTGGATGGTGTCAGTCTGGTCTAGTGGGCGGCAGGTAGCCTAGTGGTGTTGGGCCAGTAACCGAAAGGTTGCTGGATCAAATCCCCGAGCTGACAAGGTAAAAATCTGCCGTTCTGCTCCTGAACAAGGCAGTTAACCCACTGTTCCCTGGTAGGCCGTCATTGTAAATAAGAATTTGTTCTTAACTGACTTGCCTAGTTAAATAAAAAAATATATAAAAAAATTGTGGTAGTTCTGTCGACTACAGACCATATCCCCCAAGGGTTCTAAACATGTTTGAGCCGTTTGCATCTGACTGCACCCCTATATCTGTCTCTGTCTCCTTTCTACTAGACTGTCCTAAATAATGAAATACGAAAGGGATTGGGATTCCAAAAGGAGAGGGGGTGGTGCTACCTTGATTCCCAAGAGCCCTGATGCCTACTGCCTACTTCATTATCAAAGTGACCTCATTAGAATGATCACTACAGGCAATAGATACCCGGTCTGTTGCTACAGTGCTGCATTCCATCAGGGCTGTGGTGATTATAGCCTGTCACAGAAACAAACATGTCTTCCCTCGCAAAGTCATCGGAATCAAGAAGAATGTTCGACTCATCTTGACTCATCTGTCACCCTAGCCGTTAAATTAATGCCGGTTGGCACTTCTCCCCCTCCCGTCTCCAAGTGGCATCTGCTCACTGACAGCCAGCCAAACTCTGCTGCACAGTCACATTCAGACAGCGAGTGTCGGAGACAGAGTCTAAGCTGTAGGAACACTGTCAGGCGAAATGTACATTTAGAGAAGAGATCCAAGGCCTTCTCCTTCAGACAAGGTAGCAGGTAAAAGTGAGGAGTGTCATTGTGCTTTCCAGGCAGTGCTTTCTGTGGAGCCATTTGACAGTGTTGATAATAGTACCCAGAGGGAGATAAGAAAAACGTTTCGGAGGAAAGAAGAGAGAGGTGGGGTAATTTAGTTCTTGATTTTAATGGAGACCTCTGGATGTGTTTTCACTTATAAAAAAACCTGAAAAAGGGGTGATAACTGAAGCTCAGAGCACAATGCAATTTTTATATTTGGCGCCCCCTTGTCATATTTATTGTTCTTTCGTTCTAGGGCACATGTTTTAATGAGAATTGTAGGCCTACATCACTTTTTACAAGCTGAGAGTTCTAGCAAATAATATCCTAGAGCATTTCCACATTGACAAAATGTATCGTGGCACAAATTTACAAAACATTATTTCTGGAACTACAGAAACGATGGAATCTCTGCTCGTTCCATTCTGTATATTATTGTTCAGAGTACAGAATATCAAACTTCTGTAGGACCCGCTACTGTGAGAGAGCTTCAGCAGATTAGAGGAGATGAGCGGAGAAAACGCCTCCTAATAGCATGTCTTTTTCATACCAGCGTTGTGGTTTGAGGCCCATTCGTGATTGACAGGCAAGTGCCATTGCTATAGAAGCATGTTAGGGAGGGGGATGAGGGGAAGGGGGGGGGGGGGGGGGCGTTTGGGAGAGGGAATCTGTGCAGAGAGCCGAGAGTGATCATGTTTTCACCATGTGTACATGAAGTGCGCTGTCATCAATGTCAAACCCGAGGCATTGTGGGTCTCTAAAGAGTTCCTATGTCAGAGACGGAAGAGGAAGCGAGACAACTCACTCGCTGTTTTTTTTTGGGGGGGGGGTTCTCTTGTTCAATGAAAGTCAAGGTACTAAGTAGACGAGACCCAGATGCTATTGCATTGGTGTCTATGGGAAACGCCGAGTTAAGGAGACCGGAACAGAACCTTTTTTTCAATGGTAAACGGCCTGAGTGAACTATCTTCATTTATCCACCATCTTTGATGATGTCACCTTACTGTAGACCAGGCGTGGGCAACAGACCCGGCGCCAGGATAAAGTGACTAAGGCAGTTGGAATCGGTGAGGGGGCACAATTTTGGGGGGTTCTTGCATTGGAATTATATTGAATTCCGCTTATATCACGTTATACCACAATA
This sequence comes from Salvelinus sp. IW2-2015, assembly GCF_002910315.2. Lineage (NCBI taxonomy): Eukaryota > Metazoa > Chordata > Actinopteri > Salmoniformes > Salmonidae > Salvelinus > Salvelinus sp. IW2-2015. Next base: position 7,035,823 of record NC_036872.1, read on the forward strand.
AACATAAAGTTCAAATGCCGAGACTCCGAGACCATTGATTGAGTGCTTTTTAATCACTGGTTGGTGCGAAATCTGTAGCCTATCGCCGCTGCGCTGTATCAGCACAATGGACAGCGCCCTACACACTAAAGCGAGGCCGTTTTGGTAATAGACAGGGTAATTCACCTATTACAAACAGCCTGTGTCAATGCAGCTGTACATACAGCTGTCTTATCAAAATAATGCAAACTAAATGTGGTAAGTAGTAGCTAGTTATTCATACATGCAAACAAAAATACTGAATAGCAGTTTGGCTTAGAATATCGACACAACTGCGAGTGCAAACAAATGAATGTGAAAAGAACAAAACAGTGATATCAAAGAGGCCTAGTAAGCAAAATATCAGATTGATAAAGGCATGACACAATCTATATTTAGGCTAGTTACATTAACAGTAAACAAACACAGTAAACAAAAGACGAACGGAGATCCAAATAACAAAAACATCCTACTACAGTGAGATGCAGCCATGCACAGCTGTCTTGCAAAACAAGTAGGCCAATAGGCCTGCTTCAAGCATGGAAAACCGTGTCGCTCATGAGCACAGCAACACGTTTTGATATGTCACAATACACTAATGTGGATCAAATTCGACCCACTTAATCAATTAAGCAATGCCAGCCTACCGTAAACACATAACCAATATGCACAGTTCCACTAACAAGCACAAAAACCATTATAGAAGTTATCTATTTGTATGATGAAACAAACCGATATGTAGCTACACCCAGGGGCATCATTTTGGTTATTGCATTGGAAATATATTGAATTCTGTTTATATCACACTATACCACAATAAACATAAAAGTTTAAATGCCAACACAATTGAGTGCTTTTGACCAAGAAGTGACAGGTTGGTTCGAAATCTCCGTTGCGCTCTATCAGCACCATGGACAGAGCCCTACACACATGGAAGTCATTTTGCCATTCCATATCCTAGATTTTTGCTGAATGCCACTGGCTAAACCACTAAGATTTTGATTAAAAAGCTAGATTGTTTCTTACCTTTTCAGAAGAGTTGCAACCTCCTTGATGCTCTGTGGAACTTTCTGAGTAATCGATCATTCCATTCTCCCCGAAATCTTTTTGTAAGATCCCCCTCAAATGCCAGTTGGATTAGTTGAACCTACCTCAGGTGTAGCATGCTTCTTCTGTGCTGACTGAACACGTTTGTCAAAGTGGAAAATGAGTTCTCGCTTGTAGCTTTGGATGCCCCACTATGATTTCATTTTAAATATCGTGTGACTTGTACAGTATGTGGTATTGTGGGGTATGGTTCTCAACATCTTGGCAAGTTCATTGTTTTTTTGGAGAATATCCTCACTAGGGTATGATGGTAGCGTCCCACCTCGTCAACAGCCAGTGAAACTGCAGGGCGCCAAGTTCAAAACAGAAATCCCATAATTAAAATTCCTCAAACATACAAGTATTTTACACCATTTTAAAGATACTTGTTGTAAATCCAGCCACAGTGTCCGATTTCAAAAAGGCTTTAAGACGAAAGCACACCAAACGATTATGTTAGGTCAGAGCCAAGTCACAGAAAAACACAGCCATTTTTCCAGCCAAAGAGAGGAGTCACAAAAAGCAGAAATAGAGATCAAATTAATCACTAACCTTTGATGATCTTCATCAGATGACTCATAGGACTTCATGTTACACAATACATGTATGTTTTGTTCGGTAAAGTTCATATTTATATCCAAAAATCTGAGTTTACATTGGCGCGTTATATTTAGTAGTTCCAAAACATCTGGTGATTTTGCAGAGAGCCACATCAATTTACAGAAATACTCATAATAAACATTGCTAAAAGATACAACTGTTATGCATGGAATTTTAGATCCACTTCTCCTTAATGCAACCGCTGTGTCAGATTTCGAAAAAGCACACCATGCAATAATCTGAGTACAGCGCTCAGAGCCCAAACAACCCAAACAGATATCCCCCAGAAGTCAGAAATAGCATTATAAATATTCACTTACCTTTGATGATCTTCATCAGAATGCACTCCCAGGAATCCCAGTTCCACAATAAATGTTTGTTTTGTTCGATAATGTCCATCATTTATGTCCAAATACCACCTTTTGTTCGCGCATTTAGCCCAGTAATCAAAGAGGCGCGATCCCTAGGTGCAGACAGTCAAAAAGTTCCATTACAGTCCATAGAAACATGTCAAACGATGTATAGAATCAATCTTTAGGATGTTTTTAACATAAATCTTCAATAATGTTCCAACCGGAGGATTCCTTTGTCTTCAGAAATGCAATGGAACGCAAGCTAAATATCACGTGAACGCACATGGTCAGCTCGTGGCTCTCTGGCAGACCTCTGACTCAATCCCTTCTCATTCGCCCCCACTTCACAGTAGAAGCATCAAACAAGGTTCTAAAGACTGTTGACATCCAGTGGAAGCCTTAGGAAGTGCAATATGACCCCATAGACACTGTGTATTCGATAGGCAAAGAGTTGAAAAACTACAAACCTCAGATTTCCCACTTCCTGGTTGGATTTCTTCTCAGGTATTTGCCTGCCATATGAGTTCTGTTATACTCACAGACATCATTCAAACAGTTTTAGAAACTTCAGCGTGATTTCTATCCAAATCTATGCATATTCTAGCTTTTATGGCTGAGTAACAGGCAGTTTAATTTGGGCACGCTTTTCATCCAAAATGCCCAATGCTGCCCCCTACCCTAGAGAAGTTAAATTCCATCATGCCACCCTCCCCTCTTGACTCTATCGTGTCATATGTCCCCCTCAGTGGTTACTGGTTTGAAACAAGGAACTCAATGATGTCCACAAGCGCCGACAAATAAATGCGATTTCTTGCCAGTGTTGATGCTGATGTTCCCATAGCACTTCAAACTTGTTTTTCTTTCCACAATGCAGTGCATTTCAAATGCTCTTTGCTTGATGCGTGCCTAGTGAATCCTTTGGTACTATCAATAGCTTACTTACAGTTAGAATACCCAGCTTGGGTGAAGGCCTTGTCTGCATTAGCATTAACACAGCATTTTCGACATGGGAAACAAAAATAGTCAGGCAGACGGGCTCGAAGTCAGGACAGGCAAGGGTCAAAACCAGGAGGGTGAGAAAAGAGAGACTGGAAAAAGCAGGAGCTGAGACACAAACCACTGGTAGGCTTGAACAAACAAGACGAACTGGCACCGACAGACAGAAAACACAGGTATAAATACCCAGAGGATAAGTGGGGAAGATGGGCGACACCTGGAGGGGATTGAGACAAGCACAAGGACAGGTGAAACAGATCAGGGAGTTAGAGACTTTGAGAGGGGATTGGGTGATTTATTAGCTTAGCAACACCATGACAACGTGAACGCTAGTGGTCAACAGTCTACTGGGTGTGGTCCTCCATTCATTTCCCAATGGGATTCCTATCACCAATATATCTGGCAGAGCAGCCCAAGCGGGGTGATTAAGTGACAGACAGAGAGGAGCAGTTGATGGATTTACTAAAGGAGGAAGTTCTTTCTGATTTTGGGTTTCGGGCAGGGCTGGGCCGGGCCTTAAATTTGGCAAAAGCAATCGGGCCTGGGTAGGGTAGGACCAGAACGTTGCGTGCATAGGTACGGCTCGGGCTTAATTTTATTCCCGTGCAGTGCTCTAATCTGTAGTAACCGAGTATCCCAGTCACTCTCTTCCTATGAACCAGTTGCTATAAAATTTATGTTTTTGGACAGAAAACCTTGGCTAGTGTAGAATTCTAGGCTAACCTGGGCTGGCTCTGTCCAAGATCGTCAGGAACAGTCGGAGGTGGAGGGGGTTGTGGAGCCATTATCCTGGCGACTCATCATCGCTGCTGGGCTTGGGGGTGGCCTCTGTGGTTTGATGCTGCTGCTGCTCACCGTTCTCCTTCTCCTTTTGGCTTTTTGGCCCAGTCATTCCAAACCCAGTGAGGTTTGAGTAAAAAAAATATTGTTATAATTAAACTAAATTAAATTACATTTGGGAAATAAGGTATTTCTAATAAAAAAAACTGTTTTCGATTTTTGCATTATGTGGTATTGGGTGTAGATTGATGAGGGGGAAAAATTATTTCAAACATTTTTGAATAAAGCTGTAACATAACATAATGTGGAAAAAGGGAAAGGGTCTGAATACCTTCCGAATGGACCGTAATTCAGTTTGTGTCATGCTAATTTAGCTTTTTGCTACCAGTGGAAACAATATTGAAGAGGACGAAGACAAAATGTAAAATTCTTAAAAGTTTTTATGAGAAACCTGCACTGCTGTGTCAACATAGCTCAGAACTTATTATCGGATGTATTAGGTTACGAAATCCGACTTTTTGAATATAATGTTAATGATATGTTAGAGAAAGACCCCCACTGAATGATTCAGAACATGAATAATCACATTTGTCTTGGTAAAATGTATTTCATAACATAAGGAAGTGACAATTTGTCACCAAAGCACAATTTCACCCATTCTAGGAGGAGTGGGTGGACACCCTGCAGAATGAGGATGTTTGAGTAACTCTACAGCATCGGTGGGCAATAATTTCATCTCAAGAGCGACATCGGCATTTCATTTTCCGGACCGATTTGTTGGCCAAAAGCAATTTGCTGAGCAAAGTTATTTGAAAAGATATAGGCCTATTATAATGTAGACATCATTTCTACCTAGTTTTAGACTTTTGATAGTGGCCTGGAGTGTTTTTTTAAACCAAAATAATAATTTACATAAGTATTCAGACCCTTTGCTATAAGACTCGAAATTGAGCTCAGGTGCATTTCTTTGCTTCTTAATGCGTTTGAGCCAATCAGTTGTCTTGTGACAAGGTAGAGTGGGTATGCAGAACATAGCCCTATTTGGTAAAAGACCAAGTCCATATTATGGCAAGAACAGCTCAAATAAGCAAAGAGAAATGACAGTCCATCATTACTTTAAGACATCAAGGTCAGTCAATGCAGAAAATGTCTTTGAGTGCAGCCGCAAAATCCATCAAGTGCTATGATGAAACTGGCTCTCATGAGGACCGGCACAGGAAAGGAAGACCCAGAGTTACGTCTGCTGCAGAGGATAAGTTCATTAGAAAAACAGACAAATCTCAACATTAACTGTTCAGAGGAGACTGTGTTAATCAGGCCTTCATGGTCGAATTGCTGCAAAGAAACCACAACTTTTTTTATTTAACTAGGCAAGTCAGTTAAGAACAAATTCTTATTTACAGTGACTGCCTACCTCGGCCAAACACTAACCCGGAAATCTGTCCGTTGATCTGATGAGTCCAAATTTGAGATTTTTGGTTCCAACCGCAGTGTCTTTGTGAGATGCAGAGTAGGTGTGAGATGCAGAGTGGTTCCCATCATGATGCATGGAGGAGGACGTGTGATTGTGTCGGGGTGTTTTGCTCGTGAATCTGTCAGTGATTTATTTCGAATTCAAGGCACACGTAACCTGCATGGCCACCACAGCATTCTGCAGCGATACATCATCCCATCTGGTTTGCTCTTAGTGGGACTATCATTTGTTTTTCAACAGGACAATGACCCAACACACCTCCAGACTGTGTAAGGGCTATTTGACCAAAAAGGAGAGTGATGGAGTGTTGCATCAGATGACTTGGCCTCCACAATCATCCGACCTCAACCCATTTGAGATGATTTGGTATAAGTTGGACCGCAGAGTGAAGGAAAAGCAGCCAACAAGTGCTCAGCATACGTATGTGGGAACTCCTTCAAGACTGTTGGAAAAGCATTCCAGGTGAAGCTGGTTGAGAGAATGCCAAGAGTGTGCAAAGCTGTCATCATGGCAACGGGTGGCTACTTTGAAGAATATAAAATATAAAATACATTGATTTGTTTTACACTTTCTTGGTTACTATATGATTCCATATGTGTTCTTTCATAGTTTTTATGTCTTCACTATTATTCTACAATTTAGAAAATAGTAAAAAATAAAGAAAAACCCTTGAATGAATAGCTGTTTTAAACGTTTGACAGGTACTGTAGGTCCACTCTGTAATTTAACACTTTTGTAGTGTTAATAGTGAAACACTCTTGAGTGTTAAGATATGACTTCAGTTTTTTTCAAATGACCCATGGAAGTGTTTTTTCAACACTCATCCAGTGTTTATAGAGGGCCACTCAGTGTTAATTTAACACTTTGGTAGTGTTCTTATTGAAACACTTGGAGGGTTACAATATAACACCTCAGACATTGTTCAAATGACCCTCAGAATTGAGCAGCAACGCCTTACAGTGTTGAGGATCAACTATAGAGAATGCATCCTGGACCTGAATTGACACCAGAAAGTGCTAAATATTCACACTAGGAAATGACCATTTTTGTCTGGTTCTCTCCCACTCATAAATCAAGCCTGCAAGTTGTAGGTGACTTAAACAGGAGCAATAAATGATTCCTTACAAGAGTAGTGACTCTGCTTTGTTTAATTTATTTAGGCCAAAGTGAAAACAGTGCATCACAGGCCTATTAAAATGTAAAAGGTGCATCACAGGCGCATCACAGTGAAAACAGTGCATCACAGGCACATTAAAATGAAAACAGTGCATCACAGGCACATTCAAATCAGTGCATCACAGGCGCATCAGAATGAAATCAGTGCATCACATATAGTGCATGTACCAAGGTGCCTATCACTGTGAAAACAGTGCATCACACCCGCATTAAAATGAAAACGGTGCATCACAGTGCATCCGAATGAAATCAGCGCATCACAGGCACATCAGAATGAAATCAGTGCATCACAGGCACCTCAGTACATGTACTATATGAGAACAAGAGTATTTGCAGAGTTCCTATTTAACACAAGTGGAAGTCCTCCTTAAGACTAGGCTATGCAATTTTCTTGACATAGCTGCCAATAATCTATTACTCAAATCAAATTGTATTAGTCACATGTGCCGAATACAACAGATGTAGACCTTACAGTGTAATGCTTACTTACAAGCCCCTAACCGACAGTGCAGTTTAAAAAAATACGGATAAGAGATAAAAGTAACAAAAGAGGAGCAGTAAAAAATTATAATATATACAGGGGGGTGCCAGTACAGAATCAATGTGCGGGGGCACTGGTTAGTTGAGGTAGTATGTACATGGAAGTAGAGTTAATTAAAGTGACTATGCATAGATGACAACAGGGAGTGGCAGTGGTGTGGAGAGGGGAGGGGGGGATGTGAATAGTCTGGGTAGCCATTTGACTAGATTCAGGAGTCTTATGGCTTGGGGGTAGAAGCTGTTTAGAAGCCTCTTGGACCTAGACTCGGCTTTCCGGTACCGCTTGTCATGTGGTAGCAGAGAGAACAATCTATGACTAGGGTGGCTGGAGTCTTTTTAGGGCCTTCCTCTGACACAGCCTGGTATAGAGGTCCTGGATGGCAGGAAGCTTGGCCCCAGTGATGTACTGGGCCGTTCACACTACCCTCTGTAGTGCCTTGCGGTCGGAGGCCGAGCAGTTGCCATACCAGGCAGTGATGCAACCAGTCAGGATGCTCTCGATGGTGCAGCTGTGGAACCTTTTGAGGATCTGAGGACCCATGCCAAATATTTTCAGTCTCCTGAGGGGGAATAGGTTTTTGTCGTGCCCGCTTCACGACTGTCATGGTGTGCTTGGACCATGTTAGTTTGTTGGTGATGTGGACACCAAGGAACTTGAAGCTCTCAACGTGCTCCACTGCAGCCCCGTCGATGAGAATGTGGGCGTGCTCGTCCTCTTTTTCTTGTAGTCCACAATCATCTCCTTTGTCTTGATCATATTGAGGGAGAGGTTGTGGTCCTGGCACCACACGGCCAGGTCTCTGACCTCCTCCCTATAGGCTATCTCGATGTTGTCAGTGATCAGGCCTACCATTGTTGTGTCATCCTCAAATTTAATGATGGTGTTGGAGTCGTGCCTGGCCGTGCAGTCATGAGTACAGGAGGGGGCTGAGTACGCACCCCTGAGGGGCCCCTGTGTTGAGGATTAGGGTGGCGGATGTGTTGTTACCTACCCTTACCACCTGGGGCGGCCCGTCAGGAAGTCCAGGATCCAGTTGCAGAYGGAGGTGTTTAGTCCCAGGGTCCTTAGCTTATTGATGAGCTTTGAGGGCACTATGGTGTTGAACGCTGATCTGTAGTCAATGAATAGCATTCTCACATAGGTGTTCCTTCTGTCCAGGTGGGAAAGGGCAGTGTGGAGTGCATTAGAGACTGCATCATCTGTGGATCTGTTGGGGTGGTATGGAAATTGGAGTTGGTCTAAGGTTTCTGGGATGATGGTGTTGATGTGAGCCATGACCAGCCTTTCAAAGCACTTCATGGCTACAGACGTGAGTGCTACGGGTCAGTAGTAATTTAGGCAAGTTACTTTAAACATGTTGGTATCACAGACTCAGACAGGGAGAGGTTGAAAATGTCAGTGAAGACACTTGCCAGTTGGTCAGCGCTCGCTCGCAGTACACGTCCTGGTAAACCTGCGGCCTTGTGAAAGTTGACCTGTCTAAAGATCTGACTCACATCGCCTGCAGAGAGCGTGATCACACAGTCTTCCGGTACAGCTGCTTGCATGTTTCAGTGTTATTTGCCTCGAAGCGAGCATAGAATTAGTTTCGCTTGTCCGGTAGGCTCGTGTCATTGGGCAGCTCTCGGCTGTGCTTCCCTTTGTAGTCTGTAATCGTTTGCAGGCCCTGCCACATCCGACAAGTGTCAGAGCCGGTGTAGTGCGTCTCGATCTTAGTTCTGTATTGACGCTTTGCCTGTTTGATGGTTCGTCGGGGGGCATAACGGGATTTCTTATAAGCTTCAGGGGTTAGAGTCCCGCTCCTTGAAAGCGGCAGCTCCAGCCTTTAGCTCAGTGCGGATTTTGCCTGTAATCCATGGTTTCTGGTTGGGGTATGTACGTACGGTCAGTGTGGAGACGACTTCATCGATGCACTTATTGATGAAGCCAATGACTGATGTGGTGTACTCCTCAATGCCATTGGACGAATCCCAGAACATATTCCAGTCTGTGCTAGCAAAACAGTCCTGTAGCTTAGCATTTGTTTCCTCTGACCACTTTTTTATTGATCTAGTCACTGGTGTTTCCAGCTTTAAATTTTTGCTTGTAAGCATGAATCAGGAGAATAGATTTATGGTCAGATTTTCCAAATGGAGGGCGAAGGAGAGCTTTGTATGCATCTCTGTGTGTGGAGTATAGGTGGTCCAGAGTTATTTTCCTCCTGGTTGCACATTTAACATGTTGATAGAAATGAGGTAAAACTGATTTAAGTTAACCTGCATTAAAGTCCCCGGCTACTAGGAGCGCCGCCTCTTGGTGAGGGTTTTCTTGTCTGCTTATGGCGGAATACAGCTCATTCAATGCTATCTCGGTGCCAGCCTCTGACTGTGGTGGTATGTAAAGTTACAAAGAATATATAGGAAAACTCTCTCGGTAGGTAATGTGGTCTGCAGCTTATAATGAGAAACTCTACCTCAGGCGAGCAATGGCTCAAGACTTCCTTAGATATCGTGCACCAGCTGTTGTTTACAAAAATACATAGACCACCACCCGTTGTCTTACCAGACGCCGCTGTTCTATCCTGCCGGTACATCGTATAACCAGCCAGCTGTATGGTGATATTGTCGTCGTTCAGCCACGACTCCGTGAAGCATAAGATGTTACAATTTTTAATGTCCCGTTGGTAGTTTAATCTTCCCAATAACTCATCAAATCAAATCAAGTTTATTTTATATAGCCCTTCGTACATCAGCTAATATCTCGAAGTGCTGTACAGACACCCAGCCTAAAACCCCAAACAGCAAGCAATGCAGGTGTAGAAGCACGGTGGCTAGGAAAAACTCCCTAGAAAGGCCAAAACCTAGGAAGAAACCTAGAGGGCAACAGGCTATGAGGGGTGGCCAGTCCTCTTCTGGCTGTGCTGGGTGGAGATTATAACAGAACTATGCCAAGATGTTCAAAATGTTCATAAGTGACAAGCATGGTCAAATAATAATCATGAATACATTTCAGTTGGCTTTTCATAGCCGATCATCAAGAGTTGAAAATAGCAGGTCCGGGACAGGTGGCGGTTCCATAACCGCAGGCAGAACAGCTGAAACTGGAATAGCAGCAAGGCCAGGTGGACTGGGGACAGCAAGGAGCCATCACGCCCGGCAGCCCCGACGCACGGTCCCAGGGCTCAGGTCCTCCGAGAGAGAGAAAGAGAGAGAGAGAGAGAAATTAGAGAGAGCCAAGATTTTCAAAATGTTCATAAATGACAAGCATGGTCAAATAATAATCAGGATAAATGTCAGTTGGCTTTTCATAGCCGATCATTAAGAATTGAAAACAGCAGGTCTGGGACAGGTAGGGTTCCATAACCGCAGGCAGAACAGTTGAAACTGGAATAGCAGCAGGGCCAGGCGGACTGGGTACAGCAAGGAGTCATCATGCCCGGTTTGCCGTGACGTATGGTCCTATGGCTCCGGTCCTCCGAGAGAGAGAAAGAAAGAGAGAAGGAGAGAATTAGAGAGAGCCAAGATTTTCAAAATGTTCATAAATGACAAGCATGGTCAAATAATAATCAGGAATAAAAGTAAGTTGGTTTTTCATAGCCGATCATTAAGAGTTGAACAGGTAGGGGTTCCATAACAGCAGGCAGAACAGTTGAAACTGGAACAGCAGCAAGGCCAGGTGAACTGGGGACAGCAGGAGTCATCATGCCCGGTTTGCCGTGACGTATGGTCCTATGGCTCAGGTTCCCTGAGAGAGAGAAAGAAAGAGAGAACGAGAGAATTAGAGAGAGCATACTTAAATTCACACAGGACACTGGATAAGATAGGAGAAGTACTCCAGGTATAACCAACTGACCCTAGCCCCCCGACACATAAACTACTGCAGCATAAATACTGGAGGCTGAGACAGGAGGGGTCAGGAGACACTGTGGCCCCATCCGATGATACCCCCGGACAGGGCAACAGGAAGGATATAACCCCACCCACTCTGCCAAAGCACAGCCCCAAAAACCACTAGAGGGATATCTTCAACCACCAACTTACAATCCTGAGACAAGGCCGAGTATAGCCCACAAAGATCTCCACACAAGCACAAACCAAGGGGGGGCGCCAACCCAGACAGGAAGATCCCGTCAGTAACTCAACCCACTCAAGTGACGCACCCCTCCTAGGGACGGCATGAAAGAGCACCAGTAAGCCAGTGACTCAGCCCCTGTAATAGGGTTAGGGGCAGAGATCCCAGTGGAGAGAGGGGAACCGGCCAGGCAGAGACAGCAAGGGCGGTTCGTTGCTCCAGAGCCTTTCCGTTCACCTTCACACTCCTGGGCCAGACTACCCTAATCATATGACCTCGGGTATTTTCTGTATACCAGGGAGCTAGTTTCTTATGACAAATGTTTTTCGTTTTTAGGGGTGCAACTGCATCTAGGGTATTGCGCAAGGTTAAATTGAGTTCCTCGGTTAGGTGGTTAACTAATTTTTGTCCTCTGACGTCCTTGGGTAGGCAGAAGGAGTCTGGAAGGGCATCAAGGAATTGTTGTGTTGTCTGAGAATTTATAGCACGACTTTTGATGCTCCTTGGTTGGGGTCTGAGCAGATTATTTGTTGCGATTGCAAACGTAATAAAATGGTGGTCCAACAGTCCAGGATTATGAGGAAAAACATTAAGATCTACAACATTTATTCCATGGGCAAAACTAAGTCCATAGTATGACTGTGGCAGTGAGTAGGTCCAGAGACATGTTGGACAAAACCCACTGAGTCGATGATGGCTCCGAAAGACTTTTGGGGTGGGTCTGTGGACTTCTCCATATGAATATTAAAATCACCAAAAATTAGAAATATGATCTGCTATGACTAAAAGGTCTGATAGGAATTCAGGGAACTCAGAGAGGAACGCTGTATATGGCCCAGGAGGCCTATAAACAGTGGCTATAAAAAGTGATTGAGTAGGCTGCATAGATTTCATGACTGAAGCTCAAAAGACGAAACGCCATTTTTTTTTTTGTAAATTGAAATTTGCTATCGTAAATGTTAGCAACACCTCCGCCTTTGCGGGATGCACGGGGGATATGGTCACTAGTGTAACCAGGAGGTGAGGCCTCATTTAACACAGTAAATTCATCAGGCTTAAGCCATGTTTCAGTCAGGCCAATCACATCAAGATTATGATCAGTGTTAGTTCATTGACTATAACTGCTTTTGAAGTGAGGGATCTAACATTAAGTAACCTTATTTTGAGATGTGAGGTATCACGATCTTCTTCAATAATGGCAGGAATGGAGGAGGTCTTTATCCCTAATGAGATTGCTAAGGCGAACACCGCCATGTTTAGTTTTGCCCAACCTAGGTCGAGGCACAGACACAGTCTCAATGGGGATGGCTGAGCTGCTAAACTGACTGTGCTATTGGCAGACTCCACTAAGCTGGCAGGTTGGCTAACAGCCTGCTGGCCTGCACCCTATTCCATTGTGGAGCTAGTGGAGTTAGAGCCCTATCTATGTTTGTAGATAAGATGAGAGCACCCCTCCAGCTAGGATGGAGTCCGTCATCCCTCAGCAGGTCAGGCTTGGTCCTGTTTGTGGGTGAGTCCCAGAAAGAGGGCCAATTATCTACAAATTCTATCTTTTGGGAGGGGCAGAAAACAGTTTTAACCAGCGATTGAGTTTGTGAGACTCTGCTGTAGAGCTCGTCACTCCCCCTAACTGGGAGAGGGCCAGAGACAATTACTCGATGCCGACACATCTTTCTAGCTGATTTACAGGCTGAAGCTATGTTCGCTTGGTGACCTCTGACTGTTTCATCCTAACATCGTTGGTGCCGACGTGGATAACAATATACATTTACATTTACATTTAAGTCATTTAGCAGACGCTCTTATCCAGAGCGACTTACAATTTGGTGCATTCACCTTATGATATCCAGTGGAAACACCACTTTACAATAGTGCATCTAACTCTTTTAAGGGGGGGGGGGGTTAGAAGGATTACTTTATCCTATCCTAGGTATTCCTTAAAGAGGTGGGGTTTCAGGTGTCTCCGGAAGGTGGTGATTGACTCCGCTGACCTGGCGTCGTGAGGGAGTTTGTTCCACCATTGGGGTGCCAGAGCAGCGAACAGTTTTGACTGGGCTGAGCGGGAACTGTACTTCCTCAGAGGTAGGGAGGCGAGCAGGCCAGAGGTGGATGAACGCAGTGCCCTTGTTTGGGTGTAGGGCCTGATCAGAGCCTGAAGGTACGGAGGTGCCGTTCCCCTCACAGCTCCGTAGGCAAGCACCATGGTCTTGTAGCGGATGCGAGTTCAACTGGAAGCCAGTGGAGAGAGCGGAGGAGCGGGGTGACGTGAGAGAACTTGGGAAAGTTGAACACCAGACGGGTTGCGGCGTTCTGGATGAGTTGTAGGGGTTTAATGGCACAGGCAGGGAGCCCAGAAACAGCGAGTTGCAGTAATCCAGACGGGAGATGACAAGTGCCTGAGATTAGGACCTGCGCCGCTTCCTGCGTGAGGCAGGGTCGTACTCTGCGAATGTTGTAGAGCATGAACCTACAGGAACGGGTCACCGCTTGATGTTAGTTGAGAACGACAGGGTGTTGTCCAGGATCACGCCAAGGTTCTTAGCACTCTGGGAGGAGGACACAATGGAGTTGTCAACTCATATATCTCTCAAATATCTCTATACTCTCTACACTCGCCAGTTTTGCTTTAGCCAGCACCATCTTCAGATTAGCCTTAACGTCGGTAGCCCTGCCCCCTGGTAAACAGTGTATGATCGCTGGGTGATTCGTTTTAAGTCTAATACTGCGGGTAATGGAGTCGCCAATGACTAGGGTTTTCAATTTGTCAGAGCTAATGGTGGGAGCCTTCGGCGTCTCAGACCCCGTAACGGAGGAGTAGAGACAAGAGAAGACTCGGCCTCAGAACTCCGACTCGCTACTCAATGGGGAAAACCGGTTGAAAGTTTCTGTCGGCTGAATGAGCGACACCGGTTGAGCATTCCAACAGCATTTCCCTCCAGAAGCCATGAGAAAATTGTCCGGCTGCGGGACAGTGCGGGGGGATTTATACTAACGTTACTATCTGTACTTACTGGTGGCACAGACGCTGTTTCACCCTTTCCTACACTGAAATTACCCTTGCCTAACGATTGCGTCTGAAGCTGGGCTGCAGATAGCCTATGCTGGCGTTAGGCGATCATTCTCCTGTATATTATGAGTACAGCGAATGCAGTTAGAAGACATCATGTTAAAGTTACTACTTAGCTTCGGCTGTTGAAGGTGCTGACGAACCATGTCCAGATAAAGCTTCCGGAGTGAAAAAGTTGAATGAGGGAAAAAAGTTGTGATGGAAAAACGAAAAATATAAACGTAAAGTTGTCAGCTAGCAAATCAAAGCTAGCAAAGAAAAGTTGGCAACAAAACGCACAGCAACACGTCTGCAAATTCAAGAGGAAGTTGTCCAAAGATTGCATGATTGCGAGTAGAATTGAGGGGAGTGGGGTTTTATTCGATCGCCTCCTACTCCTCAGAAGGCATCCCGCCCTCCGGCCTCTCTTTCTCCGCCTCCTCTTCACGCAGATCATTGGGGTCTTAGCCTCTTCCCGAGGGATTCTCGTCAGTCGTGAAAGAAGAAAAGGGATTCTGCTAGTCCGTGGTGAGTAATCGCATTCCTGATGTCTAGAAGTTATTTTCGGTCATGAGAGATGGTAGCGGCAACATTATGTACAAAAATAGCAACAAAATAAGTTACAAACAACGCAGGTAGATACAAACAACGCAAACAAAAAACACAATCAGTTGGGGGCACGTAAAACCTCTGCCTTCTGCTCCAGCGCCATTTTTAATGATTGTCAAACAAAGGAACGACATAAAGGCTCTCATCAGCACCATAAGCACTTTGAAGGACAAAAGGCCTATAAAATTTCAGATCGTCAACTTTGTCAACAAATTTGTCATCGCCACTATCAAACACAGTGAATGCATGGTAATGTTCACTGAAATTATCAATATGCAACTTGTCCAGCAATAGGTATACAATATTGTCAACCACAATGATCTTAGTTATTTTACAAAAGACTGGCATTTCATGCTCCATCTAACTGCAAACTAACAGTCCCTCTCTGTACTCCGTGCCATCCATCTTAACCCAGCTGGTAGAGTAAATGGCTTTCTGCATAGTGACCTGAAGTGACGCTGCCATCTCATCACCACCAGTAAAATCACTCAGGGAAAATGCTTTCATCGGTCCATACTCAGTATGTCGCAATGGTGATGTCTCCCAGGGATGGCTTATAGCAAATTGGTGTTTTTTGGCAAGGGACTTAGTAATGTTCTTGAAGTTTTCGAGGGTGTTCTTAAAGAGTTTGTACTTTGCCTCAAACCTCATGCACCACATACAGTATGTAATAAAGGACCGATTTGTCTTATGCATGCTGGGAGATGTATCATAAAGGGATGTTCGGGTATCAAGTTATGTGGGTACAGCTGTTTGAAAAGTGTGTGATGTTCAATTGTCAAATGTTTCAGATACACAGTAATGCCCTGGCTAAGAAAAGAGGAAAAAATAATGTTGATTTTTCCAATAAGATGAGCAGCAAATTCCAGTTCTCATTTCCTGATGGAACATCACCCCAAAAAAGGGTTGAATAGAATTTAGTGCTATGCTATTTCCACTGTTCTCTAGGTCGACTTTAGTTGGACGTGTTTTACGCTCCGAGTACCCATAGTCAAACGAGTAGATTCTGGAGGGAAGCGCACGTTTCGAAATGACATTTTCAGAGACACATTCAGAGACACAAACAGCAATTTGCATTATGTCCACAGGACAATTACTACAAACATGGCAGTGCTGCAAACTGTTTAGTTTAGAATTTCTATTTACTTCCGAACACAGATGGTAGCTGTGGGTCTGATTGCAACTGATTCAAATGCATTTCAAATGTATCTTTACCACGCAAGACAATCTTAGGGTCCTCCTCACTGTAAACGTGTAAAGGATATCTAAATTACAAGATGTTGAGGTTGGTGTTGTAGCTAGCTATATAGCTAGTTAGTTATCTAACCATTTTTGGCCAGACAAACATTCTTAGTTTTTTGCGTTTTTGAAGAACAAATTAGTAGATATTAGCCATGTTGTTACCTTCACTTCTAGGCTAGTTACATGCTGCACCAAACGAGGCTCAAATTGATCACACCCCAATTAACACCATGCACCTGCTGCACCACTAATGTTAGTTGGGCTCGTGAACTCAACACGCACATGGTTGAAATAAACTAACGGTACAGCCTAACTCTGATCCTTTTGGATTTCAATTAATTTTCTCAAATCAAATAGTTTGCTAATTTTAGCTAGAATCCAGCCTACACTTTTTTTCTCTGACCTCCATTGATGTAGTCACCCTAATTAGGATACATGAGGTTTGAACAATTCCTTTTCTTAGAGGAGTATCTACATAATTAGCATATTATTTTAACCATTGGTCAAAAGATGCGTTTTTGATTGTACACCCTACATTCTGATTAATGAAAACTCACACTCAGGGAGAGCCTAATTGCATGTTTTACCCAATTGTGTAGGGCAGGTACGCGCAATGCCGTCGGGAGTTCGCCAAATAAAAATGTGATTCACATTTTTTTTTTTTAAATGTAAGTCCATTTAGATTTTCCAACATTTGGGTGAGTTTTTTTCTCGCCTGAGTATCCTCGATTCACTGCCAAAAAATGTAACCATATGGTGTTCAGCGAAATAAAAACACATTGTCAAATATAGGTAGCCTAGTCAAATAATTAACTTCCAATCACATTAACCGTTATTCTTTCGCAGGAATTCCACTAACGGTCCGTATGTAGCCAAACGTAGCTGCTAATCATTCTGTTTGCTCGAAAATTGATTAATGGTTAAAAAAAGTAAGGCCTACATCCATAGAGACACTGTCGACAACACAAGTTGTTCTGCTTCCACGAGCACATCCAATGCTAGCATCAGTTATTCTACATTTGTTGTTAGCCCAGCTAGCATGGACACCGACAGTTGTGAATCTGATGCAGCCGAAGAGCTACTGGCCCCTTACCCGGGAAAGAACCAAACAACAGACAGGGACGTTGGACCATCGAAGAGGCGCAAATATGATGAGAACTACATTGATTTGGGGTTCACTTATATTGGGAGTAGTGCCTTTCCTCAGCCACAGTGTGTTATATGTGCAAAAGTACTATCTCACAACTCGATGAAACCTTCACTCTTTTCTTGTTTTGTTTATTCTTTTTTTTTTTCTTTCTTTTTTTCCATTTTCTCCCCAATTTTTTCATGGTATCCAATCGCTAGTAATTACTATCTTGTCTCATCGCTACAACTCCCGTACGGGCTCGGGAGAGACGAAGGTCGAAAGCCATGCGTCCTCCGAAGCACAACCCAACCAAGCCGCACTGCTTCTTAACACAGCGTGCCTCCAACCCGGAAGCCAGCCGCACCAATGTGTCGGAGGAAACACCGTGTACCTGGCCCCCTTGGTTAGCGCGCACTGCGCCCAGCCCACCACAGGAGTCGCTGGAGTGCGATGCGACAAGGATATCCCTACCAGCCAAACCCTCCCTAACCCGGACGACGCTATGCCAATTGTGCGTCGCCCCACGGACCTCCCGGTCGCGGCCGGCTGCGACAGAGCCTGGGCGCGAACCCAGAGACTCTGGTGGCGCAGCTAGTACTGCGATGCAGTGCCCTAGACCACTGCGCCACCCGGAAACCTTCACTCTTGCGCAGACATTTAGAAACAAAACATGCCAATTTGAAAAATACACCACAGGAGTTTTTGGAGTGAGAATTAAGGCGACTTTTGAGTAGTAAGACGTATAAAAACAAGAGATACCATTAATAAGAAGGGGCTAGAAGCATCTTATGTGGTGAGCTACCGAGTGGCTAGGACAGGCAAGTCCCATACTATTGTGGAGGACTTAATTCTTCCTGCTACCGCTGATATGGCTGGGACAATGCTGGGGGAAAAGGCAAAAAAACTATACAGACAATGCATTTATCAAACAACGACGCATCAGTGGCATGGCAGGAGATGTTTTGAAACAATTACTGTTTCGCATACAAGCCAGTGAATTCTATGCGTGACAGCTGGATGAGTCAACAGACGTGGCGGGCCTGGCACAGCTCCTGGTATATGTCCATTGTGTTTATGAGGGGTCAATTAAGGAAGACATCTTCTTCTGCAAACCACTGGAACATGACAACAGGAGAGGATATTTTTTTAAATTCTGGACAGCTTTGTGACATCAAATGGACTTTGGTCAAGATGTGTTGGGTACACTGCAGCATCCCCCGAGAGGCTCTTGCTGCCAAGGGAATGCCTGACAGCTTGAAAGACATTTTGGACACTACAGTGAAAATGGTTAATTTTGTTAAAGCAAGGGCAGCGACCATGTACAGTAACGCTTTTACAACATACAGAAGTGTGCTGGTTATCAAGGGGCAAAGTATTGACACGTTTATTTGAATTGAGAGACGAGCTTAAAGTTTTCTTTACTAACCATAGTTTTCACTTGTCTGACCACTTGCATGATGACGAGTTTCTCACACGACTGGCCTATCTGGGTGATGTTTTTTCTCTCCTGAATTATCTGAATCTAGGATTACAGGGACTCTCCGTAACTATATTCAGTGTGCAGGACAAAATTGAGGCTATGATTAAGAAGTTGGAGCTCTTCTCTGTCTGCATTAACAACATCATTGTGTGATTTGTTGCGTGCAAATGAACTCAAGCTCAACTCAAATGAACTCAATGTCAAATGTGATACAGCAAATCACCTGAGTGAGTTGGGTACGCAATTACGCAGGTCTTTCCTGAAACGGATGACACAAACAACTGGATTCTTTATCCCTTTCATGCCCTGCCTCCAGTCCATTTACCGATATCTGAACAAGAGAACCTCATCAAAATTGCAACAAGCAGTCCTTTAATTTTTTTATTTAATTAGCTACTGCCAGATTTCTGTATTGGGCTGCACTCAGGATATCCTGCCTTGGCAAATCGTACCGTTAAGACACTGATGCCCTTTCAACCACGTACCTATGTGAGAGGTGATTCTTGACCCTCACTAGCATGAAAACTAAATACAGGCACAGACTGTGTGTGGAAAATGATTTAAGACTGAGACTCTCTCCAATACAACCCAACATTGCAGAGTTATGTGCATCCGTTCAAGCACACCATTCTCATTAACCTGTGGTGAGTTATTCACAATTTTGATGAACAAATAAGGTTTTATATGTAAGATGGCTAAATAAAGAGCAAAATTATTGATTATTATATTATTATTTGTGACCTGGTCCTATAAGAGTTTTTTGTCACTTCACATGAGCCGGGTTCTGACAAAAACTCACACTCATTCTTATGTTTAATAAATGTATAGTATAGTGTGTGTGTGTGTGTGTGGCAGGCTTACAATTATGGCAAAAAAACTATATTTGAGAGTGCGCTGACCCTGGTGCTAGAGGGGTTAAGCAGCTGGAGGTTGAATGTTTGAAGGGGTACGGGACTATAAGAAGTTTGGGAAGCACTGGTGTAGGGTGTTAATGCCATGTCTACCGAGGGAAACGTAATCACATGGCCTCGTGTGTTTAGAGTAAGAGAGCCTGCAGTGGTATCGCATGATCCCTGATGTCTAAGATATGAGGGAATGGGAGGTGTCTGCATGCCCTCTTCAACTGGAGATTTTTTTAGTCAAAGGAAATCCTTTACAAAAACGAATTTCATGTGTCAGGTACATACTGCGCAAGTACTCCTAACTATGCATTACATCCAAATAGATTGTTCAAAACAGTTACTGTTAGGACATTTCATCCTAGCTCTGCCAGTAATTTCTCCAGCCCCATCCGGCAGCTTCATAGCAGGTGACAAGGCTGCTGTTTAGTTGTTTTTCCAACTACAGAGTGGCCTTCAATGGGCTATTTGTGTGTTTGTTTCCAGCTGCTGTCCGAGAGCCAGATCAACATGGTGAAGGTGGTGAACTCCGTGAGTGATACACTCAACTCCATGCAGAAGGAGACAGGGAACCTGAAGAGCAAGCTGAAGGCAGACCTCCAGAGAGCACCTGCCCGTAGTACTCGGCCCAAAGGCTGCTCCAATGGTAGGCCTATGGATAGTGGCTGGTGGAAGGAGAAATAGTAAATGAGTGCATGGACATCTCTTAACTACTCCATGTCAGCTGTCGGACAATTGTTGATCCTTTGAGCTGCAGTGAACCATATGTTGGATGTATTTTATGTCTGACATGGCTATTGTTCACAATTGCACTAGAGGGGGAAAAAAGCATAGCTTCATATTGAAATAGGTTTACACTGTGTTAACTGTTTGCATACTCTGACATCCCAAGTCATTTTTGTACAAACATGGCGTTTCTATAAAGTACAGACAGGATTTTGACAGGGTGTAGTGAAGCTGTCTAGGTTGATTCAGAGATACGACAGATTATTAAGAGAAGAAAATGATGGAGCTCGCTGGTTTAATTGAATCATGTCTATGAGAAATTCTCGGATTTAAAAGTGAATCAGGTTTCTGATCTCGCTAGGCTCTAGACCTCGGGACTGCAGTGATATCTTCACCGGTGGCCAGCGGGAGGATGGGATCTACTCTATCTTTCCCACACACTACCCTGCTGGCTTCCAGGTCTTCTGTGACATGACAACGGATGGAGGAGGATGGACGGTGAGTGTCTCTTCTGTGTGTCAACCTGTGTAGGAGAAACAATCATGTTTAGGTATGATACCAGTACTTGACAACAATGTACTATATACAGTACATCCACAAAACATATGGACGGACAGACAGATGCATGCATCAAACCAATGTTTGTTTAATTTAAATTTAATCACAGCGCAGTTAAAAGCATGGCCTTTTACTCACTCACTCATTCATCAAACACATAGGAGCTTTAATAGCACACTATCAGAAAAGTTCTAACCAAGTCTAACTTTCAGGGTATGTTTGGAGGAATTAATTTGTGTTACTTTTCTCATCACTATTCCTAAAGTGTCCTCCAATACTTCATTGCTAAAAAAGCCAATTATTCTGAGCATGAGGGATTACTTAAAAGTACCTCTTTCTCTTTTTTTCATAAGAATGTGTTTCAAATACAAAGCCCATTAACTTTTCAAGTGCCTTGAAGGTAATATCCTGCGGCTTCTTAGCTTTCCTTCCACTCTAGCATTTCATGTTCTTTTAGACTGTTGTGTAGACAGAGCATTGTTAGTCTTGCTTTATTTAGAAAGCATTGAACGGATTGTGGGATAGGTAGAGTGGGAGGGCAGTAAAGCAACTGGCACAATGAAGATTGGAACCTCAGCTGGCCATGTTTTGTCTGGAGGCAGCAGTGTTGATCACTAGACCAACCTCAAGCACAGACCATTATACTTTAGATATGACAGCATGACATGAGGTAAACAAAAATCCTGCATGAGGATTTATTTATTTATGTTTTACATGCTGACCAGACCGGACACGCCAACGAGCGTCTGCGACGCCAAGGGCTAACATGCTGACCAGACCGGACACGTCGCGTGCGCGAGCGTCGCAAAATAAATGTAGAAATCCATGTTATTCAATTATTGCACCCACACTGCTTGAACGCACCAACGAGCGTCTGCGACACCAGGGCTAAAATAGATGTCGTTCCTATTTCTGACGCAGATCGCGCTGCAAGTCCTGCCTCTCCCATCTCCTCATTGGTTTATAGAAGAAGGTACCCACGTGCCATCTCCTCATCGGTTTATAGAAGCAGGTACCCACGTGCCATCTCCTCATTGGTTATACCCACGTGGGTGATAGAAAGACGAACTGTTTTGCCGGTAGTCGTGGTAATACAATGAAAGTTTAGATGCGATCACCATATAATTTAAACAATGAAAAAGCCTGGAAGGAGGAGAGATGACTAGAAACGATTCGGTTGGCCGTTTTATGTGTGGATTAATTGTCGGAGTAGAGATCCTTGTGCATTTCAGGTAAAATAACAACTCAATGTTTATATTCCAGGACAAATTAGCTAGCAACAGCAATCTAGCTAAATAGGACAAATTAACGTTAGCTAGCAAGTGCAAGCTAACTAGCTAAATTACCATACGATGGCGCACGCGCGCAGAGTAATAGAGTAATAGTAAATACATCAAAACTATGAAATAACACATATGGGATCATGTAGTAACCAAAAAAGTGTTAAACAAATCAAAATATATTTTATATTTGAGATTCTTCAAAGTAGCCACCCTTTGCCTTGATGACAGCTTTGCATACTCTTGGCATTCTCTCAACCAGCTTCATGTGATAGTCACCTGGAATGCATTACAGGTGTGCCTTGTTAAAAGTTCATTTGTGGAATTTCTTTCCTTCTTAATGCATTTGAGCCAATCAGTTGTGTTGTGGCAAGGTAGGGGTGGTATACAGAAGATAGCCCTATTTGGTAAAAGACCAAGTCCATATTATGGCAAGAACAGCTCAAATAAGCAAAGAGAAACAACAGTCCATTATTACTTTAAGACATGAAGGTCTGAAAGTTTCTTCAATAGAGTCGAAAATCCATCAAGCGCTATAATGAAACTGGCTCTCATGGAGACCTTCACAAGAAAGGAAGACCCAGAGTTACCACTGCTGCAGAGGCTGCAGAGGATACGTTCATTAGATTTACCAGCCTCACAAATTGCAGCCCAAATAAATGCTTCACAGAGTGCAAGTAACAGACACATCTCAACATCAACTGTTCAGAGGAGACAGCGTGAATCAGGCCTTCATGGTCGAATTGCTGCAAAGAAACCACTACCAAAAGTCACCAATAATAAGAAGAGACTTGCTTGGGCCAAGAAACGCGAGAAATGGATACTAATATTTATAAATAAACTTTTCTAGTCTTATGTTTTGGGGGGTTATTATCCAGCTTGATTGTTATTGCCCACAAGTAAATTAATCAGTGTAGGGTTACTATTTAGTCAGTTTTAGAGATATTGAATATTGCAATTTCTCATGAGGCATTCTGCACCACCATCTTCAGTCCGTCATATTAGCATTATTCGTCGATGCTCACCAGCGGGACATCATTTGCCTTTAAAATGGCCACTCATATACTTTATCAGTAAAGTGGAAGCCCTATCCCGTTTGTGGAGTTTGAATAAGTTCCATTTATTTCCTCGGCTGCAGTCACACTCAATGTCTGCAGAAACCCCCAGATGGCTTGTGCTGAGAGAAGCTGTGGTGAAATGGCCTTTTAAACTGAAAAGAGTGTGATATTCATAACTTCCACTATGTGGTTGGCAATAGCTGAGATAGTGACAGCGCAGCATTTCCTCTGTGACTTGTTGAGGTTTCCAGGGCTCTAGAGTCATCTCCCCTTAGCTTGGTGTCAGCTTGGTTTAACAGAGGAGTACGTGGAGACACATTCCCAGACCAAAGTCCAATGATCCAATGATTACCAAAATCTTAAAAGAGACAAATAGTACCCAGTGATTAGTTACTAGTACCAAGCTGCTTCCCACAGATGAGAGTATTAGTTTCTGATCATTCAGAGACATTTTTTACAGTGGGCGATGGAAGGCGAAGAATGGAGCTTTTAAAAGGAATTAATAGTCACAGCGACCTTATTCATCATTGCTGGTCTCCAGCAGTTTTCAGATGAGGATACAGACTCATCTCTCTCTGCACAGCTGAAGATCTGGGAGCTCTGCTTTCCTGACATACAGGAGGGCTGCTGCTTCACACTCAGACATGCAGCGTCTCTCTCTCTCTCTCTCCGCTCTTTCTCTCTGCTTTCTCTGTATAATTTTTTCTTCCATTTGGTTTACCATAGTATTGGACTGATAGCCTCGTGTGAACAGCCAGGTCACCCGTGATTACAAGCCAGTATTCAACGTCCATCCATGTCTGACCACGTGGAAACCGGCCACTAGGGACAATAGTGAGCGCTGTTACCTTCAAGTAGGTTTCTGTTTTGCTAAGGAACTGTGGATGGGGATGGCAGATGGGCATAAGCATAAGCATCAGCCTGTGATACTCAAAGTTTGCAGGTTTAAAATCCAGTAATAAAAAGTTTTGTTTTTATCCTATCCCAAACCTTAATCATTCGGAGTTAATGCCTAAGATTTGAGAGTTAATGCCTAAACCTAACCCTGACTTCTAAAATTCATAAGGTTTTTTATTAAGCCCAAATTACGGGGTGCCGTGTACAGGCATGGGGACGAAGACCAAACAAACACGTAACAAAACACGGGGTAGAAACCCAAAACAAAAGAGCGAGGAGTACCTCGAGTAAATAACACACGCGCACAATGATTATCACACGGGACGAGACCCGTAATCATCTGCACAATCCACAAGGGCACGAAAGCCCAAAACACACAGCACAGGTAATCATACGCACCAACAGACATTGTAACAATAATGGACAGCACCATGGTGAACAAAAGGCACATTATACAAATACAATCAGTTTCACCGGTTTCACCGGTTTCGAGGACGATCACAGGAACGCAGTGCGGGTCGATCAGGACCCAATGCAGCTGCTGAAGTTGTGTCGTTGTCGGATGGGCCAGTTGTGGCTGCTGAAGTTGTCGGATGGACCAGTTGCAGCGTCGTGTGACGGGCCATTCCCGCTGTCTCTTTCAATGGTCGATTATTCTGTCACGTTGGTAACAAAGATTTGGGAGACAGGCGTAGGAATGCGTAATAGTGGTTTTTATTATACACCAATTTACGGCGTGCCGTGTAAGGGCACGGGGACGAAGACCAAAAAAACACGTAAAAAAACACAGGGTAGAAACCCAAAACAAAAGAGCGAAGAGTACCTCGAATAAATACACACGTGCACAATGATTAACACAAAGGACAAGACCCGTAATCATCTCCGCAATCCACAATTGCACGCAAGCCAAAACACACAGCACAGGTACTCACACGCACCAACGGACATTGTAATAATAATCCACCCCACCATGGTGAACAAAGGGCACATATATACAAATACAATCAGTGGGATTAGGGGCCAGGTGTGCGCAATGAAAGTTCCAGAGGGTTCGTGACACATATGACCCTAATGGAATGCATGGATGAAGGTCTTTTCCCAGAGGCATCCCTTGCATTGACAAAGTGCACGAGACTAGCCAGAGTGACAGATGTCACTCAGATCACTCTGTTTTAAATTGAAATTTGTTCAGTAAAATAAAATGTAAAAAAAATAAAACACTTAGACACATAGTTTTTTTTTCTCATCCTTTTCTTTTAAAGAGCTCTGTCACAACGGACCAGTCAGTCATGTTGGCTTACCATCAGCTGTGGGGGTGAAGGAGAGGCCAATAAACTGACCGACTGATGGAAGCCCCATAACCAGGCCTTCTTTTAGATGAGATGCTGTGAAATACTGGGCATCTAACCTGATTGGGACAGTGTTTTAATTCTTAAATGTCTAAGCCGTTGGAGAAGGGGGGTTCTAAACTGACATATGGAATTGTTTTAAAATGATCATACTATGGATCATTTAGCATTGAATAACACATTCATAAATGGCCAAAAAGACATTCAGATGCTACTGACGTTTTCATGAGAAGACGATTTTCCGGATGTCTCATGGTCTGACAAACACCGCTCTAGCTCTGCCACCTTTCACCGCAGATGCAGAAGTGTGAAGTCAGCAGATGCAGTGGATTGAGACGCATCCAATGCAACAAAAATAGATATCTCTAGCTTAAACTGACGGATTTTGATGGGGATTTTTTGATTTGGTTACTTACATTGCACGCCGGTGCGTCAATCGACTCTAGGGTGTTAATCTGGACTCTTCACGTTGTTCCACTCCCACTGTGATGACTGTAGCAGCTTGTCTTTGAAGGTTGCTCGAACCCTAGTGGCAGTAGAGAGGTTAACAATCCCAGATCTACCCTATTTACATTGGGAACGTAATTAGTGTGTTTTGACAACCTTGACATTCACTCTTCGACCATTTCACTCTTGGGTCAGCTTCAATGCGACAGTTGTTGCCTCTCCCCACTGGCGCCCAGCACTCAATAGACTGGTGGGTTATGACACTCTAGTGCACTGATGTGCCTATGAGGGAGTGTCTCAATCAGGGTCAAGACCTCGGAGGCCCAGCATCCTGAAATATTTTACACAGAACAGGCTTTATTATCATCAAATTATAACCATCATCCTTAGTGGGGGTTGTAGTACTGTAGTGGTAGACAATAATGATAGTATGCCATCTGCTTTTATTCAATTTGATATAGGCCAAGGCCCAGTTGCAGTTGTAAACGGCAGAGTTGTAGTAGTGATAGTGTTTTTGATACAAAAATGCTTTTGATATGTTCGATATTTTTTTTCTTCATTTTAAAGAGAAAGTAAATGAAACCAGCCTCTCGGGGAGATGGTCTGACTGGGAACCAGTCATCCAGGAATCATTTTCTGTCTGTAATCAACTGGGGGGATTGCACCAGCACACTGGTCCTCACTGTCTCTGGAACGACAGAGCATGGGAATAAAATATAGCAATCCAGTTTCAATTTGACCCTATAATGTTTGACACGTTCTTTTCTATTATAGCGTCTTTCCAAGCTGAGCCCCCGCAGTTCTGCAGTCCTCTCCACTTTTTCAGTTTTTTCAATAATTGCTGTATTTTTCTGCCTCTCATAGCTTGGGACACGACGTTGGCGAGAACGTGGTCTTATTTCTGATGGCAGACTTTGAAAGGTGATGAAAGATGAAAGTAACATTAATACCAGAGGGGCAACTCTGTGGCATATTTTCCCCTTTTCCATTGCGGCGGTTTGAATTTTACATGACCACTAAGGGGCTAGAGAAACTCTAACGATTCTTGGAGTGGATCTTTTAGATTCTGAAACAAGATGCTACCTTGAGATTAAAGTTGTTTTAAAACAACTGAACCCTGCATACTTAAAGGAAGTGGCTTAACCATTGATCCTGCAGAGTCATGATTTACCAGGATTACAGATGGGTTGGAATTGTAATGCAGTTCTCAGTGAGGAAAGTTATTAATAAAAAGCACATTTAATCCATATAGGGTTCAAATATCCCTGTTCCTAGCAAAACTATACATTTTTTCATTTTATTTTATTTGCTAAAAGGAAGAGAGTTCAAATGAATGGTTTATTCATTATTCATTATGGCGCAAGAAGGTTTGCTGAAATATTTATCTTTGGTACACAGTACAGCGAATTGAAGAACTTTTCAGTAGTGCAGGCGTTTTGTTTTATTTTTCGAGGTTAGATGTATTTTTGATGCACATACCACTTTTTCAAGTGTCCTTGAATTCTTCAGTTCCTGAAGCGTCCTTGTATATAAAAAAAAAACGTTGAATTATCGACAAAGGGGGGCCCCCATTGATTTTGTTAGTCACTCTCACTCAGATACAAGTATCATATTAAAAACTGCAAATATTTCCCTCCGCCCATGGCAAAATTTGTAGATTTGCATGAAATTAGTTATTCAATTCAAAATCTTCTCTACTCTCTGGATTTTTTTATTTTATTTCAGTGAATTTGCTTTAAATGTGCAACATTTATCCAGCACTATGGATTTTAAATTATGCAATAGCCCTGTTCACGCTGCATTGTTATTAGACCCTGGCTATCAATAGCCCCAGGCTAAGACTGGCCACTAGGCTAGTATTCACACAAGCAGGTTAACCCTGGGCTAACTTTAGCCCTGGGCTAGGATTCACAGGACAAACTGGGATTAAGGACAAACACACATGCAACAAATATTCTATCTCTGCCACGCAATCAATTTTCGCAAATAAGGCATTTATTAACACATTACTTCCCTTTGCTTCTAGCCTAGCATTTTATTTCCAACAGTGATGGTTTGTATAAAGCTGATTTGTCTGCCTGTCCGACCTCGGAAACAATGTTTCACTATTGACATGCGATATCGCCCCTGCACAGCAAATACTGTGCACAGACGAGATATCAACTTTTTTGATCCAAACAAAATCATGCTACTATGATTACGGCTTATCCTGAATGAATTGTGAATAATGATGAGTGAGAAAGTTATAGAGGCATAAATATCATACCGCCGTAAATGGGGAGGTATGATTGTAATGGTGAGAGGTTAGCATGTCTTGGAGGTATGATATTATGCGTCTGTAACTTAACTTAACTCACTCATCATTATTATTCACAATTCATTAAGGACTATCCCTATTCATGGGAGCATCCACATTCATGTAGAAGTGTTTAGAAACATATTCTATTCTAATTTGCAATATATTCTTATTTACTCCAAAATGACACAATACATTATTTACCATCCATTTATGTTGGGCATAAAATAATCTAAAACACAACCAAAACAAACAGCAAATGCATGCAAAAAAGTTTGTAGAGTCACAAGCTTGATGTAATCATTGTGTGCTAGGAATATGGTACCAAATACTAAACCTTTTACTACTTTAATACACATAAGTGAATTTATCCCAATACTTTTGGTCCCCTAAAATGACGGGACTATGTACAAAAAGGGCTGTATTTTCTAAACGGTTCACCGTTGGATGAAAATACCCTCAAATTAAACCTGATAGTTTGCATTTTAACCCCATAGTCATTGTATCCTTTAAGAGGTGCTTGACTACAGAGCCAAAACAACAATAACATTGTCACCGTCTCAGTACTTTTGGAGCTCACTGTAGATCATATTCATTCTTAATGGGTTTGATCATTCGGCACGCCTGGAATTGGAAATCCAATGTAATTTTCATCCACAATATTTGAGCAGTAAATTTCCACAGTTCCTGTCTGAATTGGTTAAATATGATCTTAGCGGGCAATTTAACTTGTGTTACTGAGATGAGGATAAGAGTAGGGGGTCTATGGGGGAAGTGGAGGGGCAGTGGATCTGCACACACGGTATCTATAAGGCAAAGTCAATTCCAATGTGATCTAGATGAGAGTGAATTCTCCACCCTGGTGCACAGACTGCTAGTGCACTTCAAAGTGTATTATCTCTAGTAGCATGTTCGGAATTACTCCAGATGAGGTGAGATTGGCTTTGCAGACATTAGAGGGGCTCTGCGTTGAAGTGACAGTTGTTTGGAGAGTATTGTTGGATCAGTGTTTAAACAGTGCATTCGGAAAGTATTCAGACCCCTTGACTTTTCCCAAATTTTGTTACAGCTTTATTCTAAAATGTATTAAATTAATTGTTTTCCTCAACAATTTACACACAATACCCCATTCTGAAAAAGCGAAAACTTATTTTTAGAAATGTATGCAAATTTATAAAAAATAAAAAACAGAAATACCTTATTTACATAAGTATTCAGACCCTTTGCTATCAAATCAAATCAAAAATATTTATAAAGCCCTTTTTACATCAGCAGATGTCATGAAGTGCTATACAGAAACCCAGCCTAAAACCCCAAACATCAAGCAATGCTGATGTAGAGGAAAAACTCCCTAGAAAGGCAGGGACCTAGGAAGAAACGTAGAGAGGAGCCAGGCTCCGAGGGGTGGCCAGTCCTCTTCTGGCTGTGCCGGGTGGAGATTATAAGAGTACATGGCCAATAATGCCAGATTGTTCTTCAAGATGTTCAAATGTTCATAGATGACCAGCAGGGTCAAATAATAATCACAGTGGTTGTAGAGGGTGCAACAGGTCAGTACCTCAAGAGTAAATGTCAGTTGGCTTTTCATAGCCGAGCATTCAGAGGTCGAGACAGCAGGCGCGGTAGAGAGAGAGTTGAAAACCGCAGGTCCAGGACAGGATAGCACGTCCGGGGAACAGCCAGAAACTTGAGCAGCAACATGACCAGGTAGACTGGGGACAGCCAGGAGACATCAGGCCTGGTAGTCCTGAAGCATGATTCTAGGGCTCAGGTCCTCCGGGAGTGGAGGGAGAGAGAGAGAATTAGAGGGAGCATAATTAAATTCACACAGGACACCAGATAAGACAGGAGAATTACACCAGATATAACAGACTGACCCTATCCCCCCGGCACATAGACTATTGCAGCATAGATACTGGAGGATGAGACAGGGGTGGGTCAGGGGACACTGTGGCCCTGTCCGACGATAGCCCCGGACAGGGCCAACCAGGCAGGATATAACCCCACCCACTTTGCTGAAGCACAGCCACCACACCACTTGTATTCTATACTACTCCACTGACTGTTAAACAGCCATCTCCAGCACATCTTTCGCTTCAAAGCCTCCTTCACTCATGCTGCTAAACATACCCTCGTAAAACTGACTATCCTACCGATCCTTGACTTCGGCGATGTCATTTACAAAATAGCCTCCAACACTCTACTCAGCAAATTGGATGTAGTCTATCACAGTGCCATAATTTTGTCACCAAAGCCCCATATACCACCCACCACTGCAACCTGTATGGTCTCGTTGGCTGGCCCTCGCTTCATATTCGTCGCCAAATCAACTGGCTCTAGGTCATCTATAAGTCTTTGCTAGGTAAAGCCTGTGATAGACAGTACTTTGTTGAGGCACCGTTGGTAGTGATTACAGCCTCAAGTCTTCTTGAGTATGATGCTACAAGCTTGGCACACCTACATTTGGGGAATTTCTCCCATTCTTCTCTGCAGATCCTCTCAAGCTCAGTCAGGTTGGATAGGGAGCATTTCTGCACAGCTATTTTCAGGTCTCTCCAGAGATGGTCGATTGGGTTCAAGCTGTGACTCTAGTTAAGCCACTCAAGGACATTCAGAGACTTGTCACGAAGCAACTCCTGCATTGTCTTGGCTGTGTGCTTAAGGTCATTGTCCTGTTGGAAGGTGAACCTTGCCCCAGCCTGAGGTCCTGAGCACTCTGGAGCAGGTTTTCATAAAGGACCTCTCTGTACTTTGCTCCATTCATCTTTCCCTCGATCCTGACTAGTCTCCCAGTCCCTGCCTCTGAAAAACATCCCCACAGCATGCTTCACCGTAGGGATGGTGCCAGGTTTCCTCCAGACCTGACGCTTGGCATTCAGGCCAAAGCGTTCAATCTTGGTTTCCTCAGACCAGAGAATCTTGTTTTTCATGGTCTGAGTCCTTTAGGTGCCTTTTGGCAATCTCCAAGCGGGCTGTCATGTGCTTTCTACAGAGAAGTCTCTTCCGTCTGGCCACTCTACCATAAAGGTCTGATTGGTGGAGTGCTGCAGAGATGGTTGTCCTTCTGGAAGGTATTGCCATCTCCACAGAGGAGCTTTAGAGTGAGAGTCAGAGTGACCATCGGGTTCTTGGTCACCTCCATGACCAAGGCCCTTCTCCCCCGATTACTCAGTTTGGCCGGACGGCCAGCTCTAGGAAGAGTCTTGGGGGTTCCAAACTTCTTCCATTTAAGAATGATGGAGACCACTGTGTTCTTGGGGACCTTCAATGCTGCAGACATTTTTTGGTACCCTTCCCCTGATCTGTGCCTCGACACAATCCTGTCTCGGAGCTTTACGGACAATTCCTTCCACCACATGGCTTGGTTTTAGCTCTGACATGCACTGTCAACTGTGGGACTTTATATAGACAGATGTGTGCATTTCCAAATCATGTCCAATCAATAGAATTTACCACAGGTGGACTCCAATCAAGTTGTAGAAACATATCAAGGATGACCAATGGAAACAGGATGCATGTGAGCTCAAGTTCCAGTCTCATAGCAAAGGGACTGAATACTTATGTAAATAAGGTGTTTCTGTTTTTAATTTTTATAATATGCCAACATTTCTAAAACCCTGTTTTCACTTTGTCATTATGGGATATCGGCTGTAGATTTATGGAGAAAATGTTTTATTTAATCCATTTTAGAATAAGGCTATAACATACATTTTTGGGGAAAAAGTCAAAGGGTCTGAATACTTTCCGAATGCACTGTAAGTATATCAGTACCTTTGTTGGGTACAATGGAAGACAGAAAAGGGTTATGTTCATTAAGGCATACATACATGTTTTAAAATATTTTTAAATGAAAATGTGTGATAGGGACTAGGGTGGGTCATCTAGGTGATTAATGGTTTATGTTGGCCTGGTATGCTTCCCAATCAGAGACAACGATAAACAGCTGTCTCTGATTGGGAAGCATACCAGGCCAACATAAACCATTAATCACCTAGATGGGGTTCATATTTAGGTAGCCATTTTCCCCATTGTGTTTGTGGGATCTTGTCTACAGATAGTTGCCTGTGTGCACACCAGTAGCGTCACGTTTCGTTTTGTTCTTTATTTGTTTTGTTTGGTGAGTTTCATTTAATTAAAAGATGTGGAACTCTACGCACGCTGCGCCATGGTCCATTCATTATGACGAATGTGACAATGTGCGTTTCTTATTGGAAAATTCCAGGTAGTCCCGCCCTTTTTTAGCCCTCCTCACTGCCATTCGTTCAGTGTCACTCATTCCCTATTTCATCTAAAGCTTTTGCCACCTAAGCCGGATACATACTCCAAATGGATGTTGGCACATGATTTGAGTTGAGATTCAAAGGTCTTGAACGACTGTGATTCTGTCAACACAAGTCAGACTTGACCGAGATCCCTCTGTGGATTACACTACCATCAACAGCCAATCAAAAGCTAAAGATCTAAGTTTACCTCAATCGGCTTGTGACAGCCACCTCAGCCATGCTCCCTCTGTGTCCAAATAAAAAAACTGAACCCCTTACGGCTAATTGGAGCGCACTAAGTAGTTGACTAGTAATAAAAGATCAAGGGCTTTATTGGCTAAGGTAAGTAGAGCAGTGCTTCACAGATTGCCATCATTGTATTTGGCTTGTTAGCATTGCTTTGACAGTATGGCTCCATAATCCAAAACACATTCAGTTAATGATTTAATGCTTATCAGCAGGGCAAAGATGATTCTTTACTAGATTGAGACCTGTGCCAGAGAAGTCCTATTGTACACTTAAATGGATTTGGAGAGGCACAGGTAGGCCACAGGCAGATCAGAGAATAATCTGCTATTTGCATCTTCAGACAATACTAGATTGTTTTTCTCATGTACAATATAAAGACACAGCTCTTGAAATGATGTACTGTAGCTTTTAGGAATGGAATATTCTATCCAGTTATGGGTACATATTCTTTATTCTCTATTGTATGGTCTGGTGTTTGGGACACCGTGTAATCTAACATGGGCATTCCTATGTGGTCATAACTGATGTACCTTATGCTTACTTGTATTGATCTATTCTGTATAGAGCGTTGTAAAGTATCCTTTGCAGTGTGATCTATTTGAGACAATATACGGTTGGAAGAAAAAGCCTTTGTTGTTGTGGAGTGATGCACTCCAGCTCTGTGGCTTTGAAAGCTGGTGTTGGTCAGTCAGAGAAAAAGCAGGGGTCATGACACACAAGGAGGAGACGCAGCAATCTTGCACATATGACTGATGTCAGTGGAAATGCCTTTGGACTTGAATGGTGCTGTACCATTGGAAAGCGGTTTACGGAGACACTGTATCCCATCTGTCTTTTGTGCTCATTAACAGCCCTGTATGGAGCCTTGTGATGGAGCTGGGTAATTTCAGTTGAGCAGAATACTGTAGGGAAGAGCAATTTGTACTGCCAATGTGGTGTAAAGACAACAGGAGCTCTGAAAAGATGTTGTTCCCCTCCTTCATCCCTATATGGGCCTTTGGATGAGTAATAAGTAACCAGTAGGCCTATTTATTTTCTCCCATCACTCTCGTGTAGGACTGTTCCTCTCATGGGTGTTATAACACGAGTGTACGTTATGAGTGACATTGGGTCGTTTTCCTGCGTGGCTCTGAGGGGAAAACATTACAAATATTGTACCTGTGGAGCTGTTCATATGTTTACTATTGTGAGTAGCAATAGTTGTAGTAGTGGTCATCGTCATAGACATCATCGCAGTTGTAGTAG
This sequence comes from Salvelinus sp. IW2-2015, assembly GCF_002910315.2. Classification (NCBI taxonomy): domain Eukaryota; kingdom Metazoa; phylum Chordata; class Actinopteri; order Salmoniformes; family Salmonidae; genus Salvelinus; species Salvelinus sp. IW2-2015. The sequence continues at coordinate 7,069,669 of NC_036872.1, forward strand.
GTGTCACTGTCGTCGTCGTAGCCGTCGTAGTGTAACGGAGTTTAGAACGTCGCCATAAACTCTCTCCACAGCTAGCTCGAATTGACACTGATGTAGCCATGCAATCTGTATCTTTTGGGTGGCTAAGAAAAGTTGGTATGTTGTCAAGGAGGGTGGTCACGTGTGTTGCAAAGTAGCGGATCACTGGTTCGGACAGTGGAGGGAGCTAAATTGTTAGCAGCACACTGACCTCCGTTACAGTTGCAGTGGTCGTAGTAACAGTCGTTTTTGTTGTTGTATTAGCAGTCGTCTCGGTCGGTGCAGCGGATCACGGAGAACGGCTAAGTTCACCGTCTCAGTTAATTGACAGCTCTGGGTGAGTACAGTACGTTATCAAGTCCTCTCCACGGTGCCTTGTGGTGTCTAATATTCCCTGCCAGATTGACAAGGAGAGGGCATGTTTGTTGGCACTGGAAAGGCCTCTCATTTTCCAAGCCAGCAGATTGGCATGCTATTCTACTCTGCCAGTCTTGGCTGCTCTGAGCGTCTTTCAGTGAATAGTCCAATGACATGAATAGGTTCTTGTATCTTTGCACTGCATGGCTTTGTTTGAGAAGTATGAAAACAGCCCTCCAACACACCATGCACACACCACAGAAACACAATCCACAGACTATCTAATGTCTCATACTGGTCCATTAGGGTAATATGAAACTAACATTTGATGATCATTCTGAGTGCCGAGGTACGATCTGTGCCAAGGAGAATTATGACATTTAGAGACATATTAAAAGAATGACAGAGCAAAAAAATCTGATGTGATTTTCAATTTCTTGGTTGATTAAAATGAATGCAGTGTTTTTCCTCCAAAGCTAAATGAAACATATTCCTTAAGTGATTAATCAGGAACTCCTTATGTAATAAAATCAACAAAGAGACATTCCATCATTATTTAAATATTCACCATCATTCTCAGATCCCTTTTAATGTCTTCTATCCCTCTCGCCTCTTCCCAAATACAAAAGTGATTAGCCAGCTCTTCTATTGTTGCGCCGTCCCAGCCAATCATTTCTAGTTACCTACAGCATGTATACCCAGAACATTAGTAGAGATGTTTTGAGAACATTAATATGTTACGTTTTTCCAGAACTTTTGAGGTTCCCATGGAGATTCCCATAACATGGCTATAATGTTTTCCCCATGAACATTCAGTTAATACATTCTCGACACAAATGTGGCATATCCTTCTCTAATGTTCATTAAATTATGTTTTCATTTTAAAAACCGTCATGGGATGTTGTCATTAGCTGGAAGCCATATAGGGCCCCCATTGGAACGTTGCCTAACGTTGTTGGAACGTTCACTGTTTGCTGGGATGATGGGACTACTAGGCCATCCCAACATGCTGTTAATGAAGAGTTAAGCTGTGGGAGTCTGGAGTTCTCAACACATTCTGAGCAAAGTAGACCACCCAAGCACACCAGACAGATTGAGAGAGGGACTTCCGGCGATGGAATCATTAAGCTCTTCCCACACACACATGATGCATTATTCAAGTTATTATGTGGACTAATACCATGTTATGGGATGTGTACACAAGACCATTCCTCTTCCGATGCTGTGCCCGTCAGACAAGTGTGTCATCTCGTTTTCTGTGGAATGCTGTGGTCTAGCGTGGTGCTTCACTGTGAATGACTAAATGACTGCTCTGTATTGGGGGCTGGCAAAAAGACTCATTGGAATAGGTCACGTTTCTTTCGCGACTCACTCTGTATTGCGAGGCACAACAGACAGACACATCACAGGATGGGTGAGAGCGAGCGCTTCCCCCGCCCCTTTGGATTTTATGCCACAATAACATATTTCTTTTTTTGTGTGTACCCAGCATATGGAGCTTTCGAGTCAGCGTTTTTCGCTGCAACGTTATTACAAGTGCCCCCTAGCTATACCCATCAATCATCCCCCAATTTGCCATCTCTCCCAACACCCAGGACTGTGTCAGCCAGCCTGTTATGCGAGCCCGGTTTCTTTACACCATCTAAATACCCCTTAAATTAAAGCCAGCATCAGGCCCGCTAATGGGAATACTCATAGCCCAGCTCATCAAATATTTATTGAAACATGAGAATTTGCCTTTTATTTTAATCAACTGGCTTATACACAAGGTGCTGTGGTGATTTCGGCAGATTAATCATCGAGAGGTGGCTCATTGAACATTTCCACAGATTAGAGTGAATAATTAAAATATCTTTGGCTGTGTGGTGGGTTGGAGCGGGGATAGGAGGAGTGAACATATTTATTCTCAGCCTCAACACATTCATTTTGAATGTAGCCCAAAGCACCTGGCCAGAATGTTGCCATGTTTTATTGAGAGAATTACAGTGTCTTCACAGATCAGCTCACTTCAAAATACGCCGCATTACCAAAAGTATATGAACACCTGCTCGTTGAACATCTAATTCAAAATCATGTGCATTAATATGGAGTTGGTCCCCCCTTTGCTGTTATAACAGCCTCCACTCTTCTGGGACGTCTTTCCACTAGATGTTGGAACATTGCTGCGGGGACTTGCTTCCATTTAGCCACAAGAGCATTACTGAGGTCGGGCACTGAGGTTGGGTGATTAGGCCTGGATCGCAGTCGGTGTTCCAATTCATCCCAAAGGTGTTCGATTGGGTTGAGGTCAGGGCTCTGTGCAGGCCAGTAAAGTTCTTCCACAGCGATTTCAACAAACCATTTCTGTATGGACCTTGCTTTGTGCACAGGGGCATTGTCATGCTGAAATAGGAAAGGGCCTTCCCCAAACTGTTGCCACAAGGTCGGAAGCACAGAATGGTCTAGAATGTCATTGTATGCTGTAGCGTTAAGATTTCCCTTCATTGGAACTAAGGTACCTAGCCCGAACCATGAAAAACAGCCCCAGACCATTATCCCTCCTCCACCAAACATTACAGTTGGCACTGTGCATTTTCCTGTCATCCGCCAAACCCAGATTTGTCAGTCGGACTGCCAGATGGTAAAGTGTGATTCATCACTCCAGAGAACGCGTTTCCACTGCTCCAGAGTCCAATGGCGGCGAGCTTTACACCACTCCAGCTGACGCTTGGCATTGCACATGGTGATCTTAGGCTTGTGTGCGGCTGCTTGGCAATGGAAACCCATTTCATGAAGCTTTCGATGAACAGTAATTGTACTGATGTTGCTTCCAGAGGCCGTTTGGAACTCAATAGTGAGTGTTGCAACCGACGACAGACGATTTTTACATGCTACGCGCTTCAGCACTCAGCGATCCGGTTCTGTGAGCTTGTGTGGCCTACCACGTCGCAGCTGAGCCGTTGTTGCTCCTAGACGTTTCCACTTCACAATAACAGCACGTACAGTTGACCGGGGAAGTTCTAGCAGGTCAGAAATTTGACTAAATTACTTGTTGGAATGGTGGCATCCTATGACGGTGCCACGTTCAAAGTCACTGAGCTCTTCAGTACGGCCATTCTACTGCCAATGTTACCTATGGAGAGTGGATGGCTATGTCCTCAAATGTATACACCTGTCAGCAACGAGTGTGTCTGAAATAGCCAAATCCACTAATTTGAAGTGGTGTCCACATAATTTTGTAAGCCGATCAAATGACATTGACTCGAAGTGAGAGGAGTAGATGTGCAGTCAGTCATTAGGCTCCACGTGCTTTGAAAGAGCCTCACCTTTAGTAATATTGATTAATTGAGCTTCTCCAATGGATCACAGATGACTGGGCTAGAGATGAGAATGCTAAGAGGGCATTTTGCCAAACACACTGAGGAATAACACCTCAACTGTATCACTATCATAATTGAATTTCACATAGATGGTGCCTCTGTCACATTGTATTTGTTTTTCAGTCCATTTGGGAATAGGGTCTCTCTCCTGGCTGTGGAAACTTGGCTTGGCAGTGTGGAAAATGTGTGAGAGAGAGAGGGGCACTGGGCCTTGGCTCATTTACATTGATGGTGGCTCTCGCCTCCGCTGGCATTTTCATCGGCCATTGATCCAGTGCCTGGCTGATTAATCTTCTATAAAGGGATCAGAAGTCAATTAGTGTCTGAAGCTCACTTCTAATTCCAGCCATGCATCAGCATCCTAGCAGCCCTCCTGGGGGCCACACAGTTTACACAGACTTTCTGGAGCTATTGAAGCCATTCACATCACCATGCCTCCCAATTTTATGCTGTATGAATGTTTACATTTTTGTTCTCTCTTGTTTTCAAAAGGACATCTGCATACCAAAGACAGCCCAACCTCTCAGGGGAAAGAGCATTGTTTTATGTTAGCTATTGGTTTTCGTAGCATTCGGCATTTTTAAGATTGCAAAATTAATTGAAGGGTGATGTGAAAATTGTGACAGATGGCTTTTTGGTCTTGTTTCTAATGCAAATCGAGCACAGTGTCTTAGGCATTTAGGAGAAGGATATGTTGACATGATATGGACTGTTCAGTCCCGCTATAAATGACATTCAGCATATAATGACTTCGTAAAGCCTTCATAAGCAATAAATAAATCTTACATAGCATCTATAACTGTATGTCATGCTTTATAAAGGGTTTGTAAATGTGTCATAACTGTGTGACATAATCACCAATGTCAAATATGATATAATCATGTGCTTTATCTTCTTCAGGATCGGAGGGTCCCCTGCGGGAATGTTGAGCTAACATAGGCTAATGCGATTAGCATGAGGTTGTAAGTAACAAGAACATTTCCCAGAACATAGACATATCTGATTTTGGCAAAAAGCTTAAATTCTTGTTAATCTAACTGCACTGTCCAATTTACGGTAGCTATTACAGTGAAAGAATACCATGCTATTGTTTGAGGAGAGTGCACAGTTTTGAACATGAAAAGTTATTAATAAACAAATTAGGCACATTTGGGCAGTCTTGATACGAAATGTTGAACAAAAATGCAATTGTTCATTGGATCAGTCTAAAACGTTACAGATACACTGCTGCCATCTAGAAAATTGCGCCTGGGCTGGAATAATACACTATGGTCTTTATCTTGCATTTCAAAGCTGATGGTACAAAAAAATACAAAATAACGGTTGTTTTTTTCTTTGTATTATCTTTTACCAGATCTAATGTGTTATATTCTCCTACATTCTTCACATTTCCACAAACCTCAAAGTGTTTCCTTTCAAATGGTACCAAGAAAATGCTTATCCTTGCTTCAGGGCCTGAGCTACAGGCAGTTAGATTTGGGTTTGTAATTTTAGGCAAAAATTGAAAAAAAGGGTTTGATCCTTTAGAGGTTAAAAAGGGTGACATGTTGTGCTGAACAATGGCACATGCTCTAAAAGGAAGTCATGTTAGTCACATTAAACCTAATCTCGTTCCCAGACACATCCGCTAAAATGTGAGGAACTTCTGGTGGACCAACGCTTGACCTTCATTAGTTAGGGTTAGGTTTCAAATACCATTTTAAGAAGATAAATTGCAGTGATGGAAAAAGTACCCAATTGCCATAGTTGAGTAAAAGTAAAGATACCTTAATAGAAAATTACTCAAGTAAAAGTGAAAGTCACCCAGTAAAATACTACTTGAGTAAAAGTCTAAAAGTATTTGGTTTTAAATATTCTTAAGTATCAAAAGTAAATGTAATTGCTAAAATATACTTAAGTATCAAAAGTAAAAGTATAAATCATTTCAAATTCCTTATATTAAGCAAACCAGATATACTATAATAAGCACTTTCACGATACACTTGGTTTGTAAATTTACGGATAGCCAGAGGCACACCAACACTCAGACATAATTTACAAACAATGTGTTTAGTGAGTCTGCCAGATCAGATTCAGTACGGATTACCAGGGATTTTCTCTTTAAGTGCATGAATTGTACAATTTTCCTGTCCTGCTAAACATTCAAAATGTAACGTGTACTTTTGGGTAACAGGGAAAATGTATGGAGTAGAAAGTACATTATTACCTATAGGGATGTAGTGGAGTAAAAGTTAAAGTTGACAAAAATATAAATAGTAAAGTACAGATACCCAAAAAACTACTTAAGTAGTACTTTAAAGTATTTTTACTTAAGTACTTTACACCAGTGATGCACCGATATAAAATGTTTGGCCGATACCGATATCCGATATTTTCCTTGCCAAAAAAAAGTATAACGATAACCTATATTTAAAACACACACAGACGCAGTGGTGTAAGGCACTGCATCTCAGTGCAAGAGGCGTCACTACAGTCCCTGGTTCGAATCCAGGCTGTATCACATCCGGCGCACAATTGGCCCAGCGTCGTCCGGCTTTGGCCGTGGTAGGCCGTCATTGTAAATAAGAATTTGTTCTTAACTGACTTGCCTAGTTAAATAAAGGTTACACACACACACACACCACACTGACCAAAAAGTTATTTTGTTGGCATTTACGTATGCCCCCATTACCAATAAAACATAATAAAAACATATTTCTTTCACTTACTTGCTGTGCTGTTTCGTTGTTCATTTGTTCAGTCGTTTCATTCTCAACCAGGATTTCTATGGAAAGCCATTTGGGTCTTTGCATGTCGAAAAAAGATACACGTCAAATAACACTATTTGACGTGTCAAATAATCTTGTTGACCAATCAGGGCCTGAATATGACTGCACGTCACAATTTTTTACGTAGTTATTACACATTGATTACACTATCACCCGTATTTCATATGTCACAGCGATTCATCGATACGTATGCTATGATGCTGGTAAAGTTGTCTCGCGCACTTACAGCTAGCTCATGGTGCAAAAATATTATTCCCCAAAAACATAGCAAAATGACAATTTGTTTCAGTAGCTATAGTTAGCTAGCTAACTATATAGCTGGGTGTCATCTAAAATAACCCTAATTTATAAGACAGTTCTTATTTGACTAATGGTGGTCGGACCCATCTGTGAAGCTAGCCACAATAAGGATTAACTTTGCAGTTAGCCTTCTAAATAAAAATGTCATTGACAGTGATGCAAATGCATACAAATAGTAGAATTATTCCATAATTGAATAGATCACGCTAAACGAGGTTGGATTGTTGTTGTATAGCGTCAACAAAAATCTGTTGAAATCACACTGGATGTATTATACTTTAGAATTGTATTGGGGGCATACTTATTTTAGTGTACAGCCTTACCTATGGATTGTGGATCAGTGACATGGGGTATCAGTCTACTCAGTGACACCCAAAGAACATTAGTATCATAGCTCTCATTGCGGGACTCTGAAACAACTTTAAATTGAGCCACATTTATTGTCAACCTATGTGTATTGAACACTATTCCCGAGGAAAAACAATACTGCGTGGATGTTTTGGAGTCTGATAACTCTGAGGATGACATTGGGAAAATAGATATTGAGTAGAATGTCACCCCATTTCATTGATCCCCAATCCTTAGGTCAAACTGTACGTGCAATATGAATGTCAATACACACAATAGGCTGACTGGGGAGGTGATTTCACACAGTCACAGTCCCGCGATAAGAGCTACAATGCTAATATTTGCGTAAACTCTTCACAGTTGTGTTCTGTGGGTGTCACCGAGTAGACTGATACACCATTTCATTGTTTCACATTCCAACCTTGTTTAACATTATCTAGTCTAAATATGGCATGATTCCAACAATTGTAACCTTCTGCATCACTTTCAAAGAGGTACTTTTATTTTGAAGGCAAACCGCAAATTCCACTATTGTGCCTAACTTCACAACACATAACCCGGTCAGCTCAAGCCTCACTAGCCAGATGAAGCTAGTTGGCTGCTTATAACGTTAGCTTTGGGCAACGGTTAAGTAGCTGGCTAGCTCCTAAATCATTGCTAAGAATAGTGAAAATGACTGCAGTTTCTTCTGGTCATTGTTTTCAGGTTGGTTGTATTGGTGCTATCTAAGTACCAAGCTAAAGCTATCTAGCTACCCCAGAAGTTGCTGTCGAACAAATAATGCTTTATTACCAACGCGGTATTGTAAACACATCGTTCGTGGCCGGTATTTGCTTGTTTGCAGACTTTGTACAGCTTTGACAATGCTACTGATAGTAGTGGTGGCGCTTGGCTTGCACATGCAAATTCAGAACACACAACATTCTATAATAGAACTGTGTTACTTGACGTGTCAAATTAAAAGCTTATTTAACCGTCAAATAGTGTTATTGTCAAATAGTGTTATCTGACGTGTATCTTTTTTGACACGCAAAGACCCAAACGGCCTTCCATAGTATGTCGTGAAGCTAATAGCAGTGACGCTATTACTGTGTAACTCCGGTAGGGCAACATCGGAACAATAGCGCACTTGTTAACGTTAGTGTGTATTGATGCTCGACCAGTCGCAAAAGCCAACATCACCTACTACAGAGAATGGTTGATTGTCAAGGGCAATGAATTCCATTATCTTGGCGTTAATGGATTTCGCCTTTGAGTTGTCTCGCTGAGATTTTATTACTCTTTCAAATGACTGCGCATCTTATTGACTGCTCGATCCACACAGCAGACATTGTGGGCTAGGTTAGGAATCCGGTGTTGCACGTGTAGCGCAAAATTTTACATGGCGTCATTATGTCATATAGGCTTCCACGTCGGCTTTGACATTGGTTTTTCACGTCGGCGTTAAACTAGACATCGGGCCAATACCAATGTTGGCATTGTCACGTTCCTGACCTTAATTCCTTTGTTTTGTCTTTGTTTAGTTGGTCAGGACGTGAGCTGGGTGGGCATTCTATGTTATGTGTTTCTATTTTGGGTTCATTTTCAATTAGCCTGATATGGTTCTCAATCAGGGGCAGGTGTTTTACGTTTCCTCTGATTGAGAACCATATTAAGGTAGGCTGTTCTCACTGTTTGTTTGTGGGTGATTGTTGCTGTGTCTGTGTTTGTTCGCCACACGGTACTGTTACGTTTCGTTCGTTCGTTTGTTCCTGTTCGTGCGTTCATTTTTATATGTTCTCAAGTTCAAGTCTGTTCACGTCGTTTATTGTTTTGTAGTTTGTTTAAGTGTTTTTCCGTCTTCGTTTAATAAACTATTATGTATTCAAACCACGCTGCATTTTGGTCCGATCCTTGCTCCTCCTCAGACGAGGAGGAGGACGAGCGTTACAGGCATTCTTAGCTAATATCGGCCAATTTCCAATATATCGTGCATCCCTACTTTACACCACTGATAAATTGTGGAAATGGGCAGGGATTAGCTGGAATTATGACTCTGTGGTTGTCCTTCATAAATCAGCAAACCTTAACATATTTAATTACACTTTATGTAGTGTCCTGTAATAGTTTGAAGTAGGACATCTTCGGTCATTCATAACACATCCATAAGACTCTATATTGGATGAGGCCTGTACTTACTTTAAAGTCAGACCCCTTTGCTCATTCATAACACATGAATAAATGCCTTGTATTATATGACGCTATACTTACTATAAAGTCAGACAGCTTTGGTGATTCATGACACATACATACAGCTAAATGATGTTAACACAAATGTATTAACACTTAGGGAATTCACTAACAGCTAAAACATGTTTAAACCATACTTTTCCTTTTATTTGTACATTTGTTCAAACACATTGTTTCAGAAAGTCCAGCAATGCAATTACATTGAACATTACACAGAGCTGTGACTAGCGTAGCTTGATCCTGACCTGGAGGACGAAGGGTTCTTGCCTCTCTGCCTGCTGGAGGTTCTGCATGTTGGTTAAATCTTAAAAGTAACAGCAAATAAAGTTAGCAGTTCTTTTAGGAAATGCCTTCGTCACAGCATTTGGATAAGGGTATATCTGTGTTTCGCCAGAAATAATCTAAAACAGTATATGGGAAACTCCATTCGATTTGATTTATTATATTACTCTTTCATTTACAAATCTCATGATGGGGCTGTTTCTAGGGGGATGTTTATTTAGCTGAGCCTACTAGCTAGCTGCATTTCATTAGCTAGCTAGCTATCAATTAAAAAAATATATATATTTAACCTTTAACTATTGCAGTGACGTCACCGAAATTATTTGAAATAATGATTGAGGTATCTCTGTAATCTAACTCACTTAACTACTACAAACTAATTTAAATTACAATCAATAAAGGTGAACTTACTCGTTTTTTCACTGTCCTGTGGTGCCATAAGTGGGCATTTGATTTGCGAACTCATCAGATGTGCGCTTACTGAGCTACAGAAACACTACTAACCAAACAGTGCAGGTCATGAGCACTGAATTAAAGGGCAACTACACTCTTAGGTCTTTCCCAGAACTCAAAAGTTCAAAAAAATTGTAAAATCCAAAACCTGGAAACCCTTACTGTAAAACAGTTGGCCTAAGGTTTCCCACAATTTGCGACAAGCTCATATTTTCACAGGCATATTGTTGCGGTAAATTTGCAGCAACTTGTGAACTTCTAGCAAACAATTCTGGGAAACTTGTGGCGAACATTCTACTGTTTGCCAAAAATTTGCAGCAAGTTCATATTTTTTTATGCAAATCATTTTCGGGGCAAACTGAAGCTGGCGAATAGTCTGTTTGCTGCTAACTCAGTATGAATATGCAAATTGATCACGTTTTGGGTTACTGTGTGTTACACTGAAATGTATCTACATAAAGCAAATCACAACTTTAAATGAATTTACTTCAGAGAAAGAAAAAAACATACTAAATGTAGTAAATACACTAAACAAAATGTTTTCAATGTCTAAATCAAATACATCTTGAAATCAGCATGGTAATGAAGAAAATACCTGCTACCTGCCTAAGGCTACCTGCCTAACTATTTCATTCATAAAGCACTTTTCACAATCCCCAACATGTAACATTTGTATTTAAAATAAATTGTTGCGATAGAATGAAAGCGTACCAGAACGCGCTTCTGTAGTTGGGCTAAAGGCAAACGAGCAACGTACTGTAAGAAAAAAGCAGGCCCAAATGCATAAAAGAAGGTCAGTTTATCAGAGCTAAAAGTAGTGCCTTAAGAGCATTTTAGCATCCTCCTGTCACTTCTCACACTACATAAATGAGCAGATACTTATCCACGATTGCTCAGTGGGAAAAAATACAGTCTTACTGTGAGTGATTCTGTTTCTGGCAGCTGATAAACCGTGGTCTGTAGAAATTCCCATGCTGGGGAACAGTGGGAAAGTTGATAAACACATGATAGGATTTGAACCGCACACACCCTGTGCCCCAAGTAGAGTGCCTTGCTCCAATGCCAATCCACTAATTATCAGGTATCAAGGTAAGACCCAAGTGCAGGCTGTGTGAAGTAACCATGTTTATTGTAACAGGGGCAGCCAAACGACAGGTCAAGGCGGGCAGGGGTCGATAATCCAGAGTAGGAGCAAAGGTACAGGACGGCAGGCAGGCTCAGGGACAGGCAGTGGTCAGGCGCGCAGGTGCGGGTACAGGGTCATGACTGGCAACGGTCAAACACCAGGAGGATGAGAAAAGGAGGCTGGGAAAAGACAGGCGCTGGCAGGACAAATGCTGGTAAGCTTGACAAACAAGATGAACTGGCACAGACAGAAAACACAGGTATAAATACCCAGAGGGAAGATGGGCGACACCTGGAAAGGGGGTGGAGACAAGCACAAGGACAGGTGAAACAGATCAGGGCGTGACACTAATGACCGTAAACACCTGTGAGCAGTCCCCAAGAGCCAACACAATGAGGCAGACAATTTCTTTTTTTTGTAATATTTTACTTTTTGTTTTTTGTCAACAAAAACATACATTGACAAAATCAACAGACAACTTAATCTTTACGTACATATCCACAAACATTAATGACATCACACTTGCTCAAATCCACACATTCCCACTGTATCCACAACCAATGAGGTTTCTAATTCTTGTGAGACTCTGCCCCATATGACTGCAAATTGTGTTATGTTGTAGCCAGACAATTAATTTTCCATTACAGTTAATCACTAGTCTGGCTGACACCTAACTATTGAAGTCCTCCTGACTTCAGAGTCTGGAATGGCTCTTTGATGTTGTCGGCACAATGTGTCAATAATGAATGGGGCTGTGCTTTTACTGGTTGGCTCTCCTCTGTGTCTTTCTCACTCAAACACACACAGCCACTGAGCGTCGCCCCGTTTCTGTTACAGTGGTTGTATTTTCAAATACAAACAATGAGAGTTTTCAACACTAAGGAAGAAAAAACACGTTTGAGAGATCCACTCAAACCCCGTCGCACAATTTATTAGCAAATATTGCATTAACAAACAGCTTCCTATCCAGACCAGTGTGGTCACAGCTCTCCCTGCGCTGTGATCCACGTGGGTCGCGTCAGTCAGGCTAGTTAATCACAGCAAACAGAATCAAATTCAAGTCTAATGTTTTTGTTAAAAAAACACCATGCCTGGAGTATCCAGCAGACACGGAGTCTGGTACACTGAGCCCTCTGGACCGCGGTGTCCTTCATGTACTCCGCAACCTGGTTTGCCGGCCAGAGGTTGTTCAGCAACTTGGTCATCTGGGCTGCCCTCTCACATCTGACTGTATTGTGAGCACATAGTATTCAATGAATTATAAATTCCTTTTAACAATCAGTTTTCAAAATGCACAACAAATCTTTAAACATGTACCTGGCAAGATGCGGCTACTTCTCAAGCTTGATGTGTCGTTTGGTGTGTCCACAGTGCTATGTATTCATGTGTGTGTCCCTTGGACCTCCCTTCGTGTATCAAAAGATGGCGTTTTACAGAATACTCTCTGCGTGTAAGGCTTTTATGTTCTTCTTTAACCTCAGGATATAGTCGAGTCGTCCAAAAGCAAGAGTGTTTCCTGGTCCATCTCTTCCGGTGCAAAAGAGAGGACCGAATCAGGTGCACAACTGAATGCAATAACCCTCTGAATCAGAGAGGTGTGGGGGGCTGTCTTAATCAACATCCACGTCTTCGGCACCTGGGGAAGAGTTATTGTTGGGGTTAACCACCTTGCTCAAAGTCAGAAAGGCAGATTTTTACACCTTGCTGGCTTGGGGATTCGAATCTGCAACCTAAAAGTTACTGGCACCATACTCTTAACAGCTAGGCTTAACAGCTAGGTGGGAACCTTTAAGGGATAGTTTCACCCAGATTTCTAAGTTAAATATTTTCAAGGAAGGGTTGATATGCCAGGTAAAGTGGTTGAACAAAGGCAAGGAAAAAGCATAATGAATAGGGACGGCCGTAGCTTCGAGGTTAAAAAGGCAGACTGATATTTGAACCCCTGATTTGCCTGCGGGGAAATCTGCAGGGAGTGATCCGTCAGCCAGAGGGTTACTAGCTACAATATCTCTGTATACTACATACTGCTGTTGTGCTCTTGAGCAAGGCACTTTGAGCTTCTCCCAGCATGTGATGTGTGTGTTGCGTGTCAGATTCGTTACTGTGACAGAATATCTGTGCAAATGACCAATATGGTAAAATTAAGGCCAGACTATGTAAGGTAGCTGTGCATGTAATGCATCTATTCCCAAGGTGGCTGCATGGTTCCATTGAGGTTGTACTATTGGTTATCGACAATGTGGAAGACGTAGATGCTGTTTTACAGAGGGTCAATGAAAATCAGTGTTTTCCCCCCCCCCCCCCCCAAAGCTCTGTCCCCACTCTCAAAAAGGAATTTCTCAGTTTTACTTACTCCCAAACTTTGGACTTGACCTCTGCATTTAAGAACAGAAATAAAGAAATATTAGAAACATAGCTAGGTAAGGTAACTCTAACGTTACCTAGCTACTGTCAGAAACGGTGGAAAAACAGTACAGTAATTCTAACTAAGTTAACTCAATCAATTACCATGCAAGCATGAGATAACCCTGCAGAATATTTTGGTTAAATTAACCCAGATAGAGAATAAGTCAAATGTAGCTTTTCTAACTTAGCTAGCCAGCTAACTTAGCTAATGTTAGCTAACGAGGGAAATAGTGTCTGAGACAGTCCAGGAGTGTCAGACTAAGCTAGCTAACTCTAGCTAGCTACCCTTACAGATGCTGAAATAGTTAGCTTGCTAGCTAGCTAGCCAAACATCATCAAAAAAACATACATTTAGTTATATTACGCAACAATACTTCAATAAACTAGCATCGCGAACATGGTTGCGAGGGTAAGGTTAGCTAACGTTACCACAGTCAAAGATATTAGTACAGAAATGGCTAGCTATCGAACGGTCGTTATCTAGCTAGCTAAAGTTCAAGCTATTGTCCTTAGTGTAGCTTTGTCAGAGTGACCATCGGGTTCTTGGTCACCCTGACCAAGGCCCTTCTCCCCCGATTTGCTCAGCCTGGCCGGGCGGTCCAGCTCTAAGAAGAGTCTTGGTTGTTCCAAACTTCTTCCATTTAAGAATTATGGAGGCCACTGTGTTCTTGGGGACCTTCAATGCTGCAGAAATGATTGGTACCCTTCCCCAGATCTGTGCCTCAACACAATCCTGTCTCGGACAGATCTGTGCCTCAACACAATCCTGTCTCGGACCTCTATGGACAATTCCTTTGATGCCATGGCTTGGTTTTGCTCTGACATGTGTGACCTTATATAGACAGGTGTGTGCCTTTCCAAATCATGTCCAATCAATTGAATCTACCACAGGTGGATCCAATCAAGCTGTAGAAACATCTCAAGGATGATCAATGGAAACAAGATGCGCATGAGCTCAATTTGGAGCCTCATAGCATAAATAAGTTATTTGGGTTTTCTATTTTTTAGAAATTGGCAAAAAAAACTAAAAACCTGTTTTTGCTTAGTCTTCATGGGGTAGTGTGTGTAGATTGAACAATACTTTTTTTATTTAATCCATTTTAGAATAAGGCTGTAACGTAATAAAATGTGGAAAAGTTAAGTGGTCTGAATACTTTCCCAATGCACTGTACGTAATGCACTGACTGCTAATCTACAATTATTGTATACATATATCAGGTATGTAAGTCGCTCTGGATAAGAGCGTCTGCTAAATGACTTAAATGTAAATGTAAATGTAAGCTAACAACCAGCATACATAATAAGCTAGCTAACAAGACAACCTAGATAACTAGCTAGTTAGCAGGCTGACTCACAAGACTAGCCAAGTTAGTTGCCTTGTTGCTTTCATGAGATTGGCTGATTGGCTTAGGTTGCATTTGGGCATTTGATCACAAAACAATACACCGAAATGTTGCCATGGTAATAATATGGGGTGTTTTTCTTTTTCTGTTTATCCTCCCAGGTCATTCAGCGCAGAGAGGATGGCGCAGTGAACTTCTTCCGAGCATGGGACGCATACCGCAACGGCTTCGGCAAGATTACTGGAGAGCACTGGCTTGGTGAGCACTCACAAATATGATCAATACCATGAATAACTCAGTCTATTGGTTCGATAACGCTCCCCGTTCTTGTCACATTCCCAAAGTCTGCCCAGAAGAAAGGAGAACATTTTATTTGGTGTGGGATTCTAAAACTTGTTCTACACACTAGAATAATTCAAGGTAGACAAGACAGCTGGATCAAATTAAAGCTTGCATAGAAGCTATACTGGGTTTTCAGGAAAACAGTCATTTTTCTTACCTGCAACACTGGAAGCATAACGTTTGCGTCAAAATCTTGGAAATAGATTTAACACTGAGCAGCATAAGCCTCTCAGGTTTCATTCATTGTCGTGACTTGACTTTAAAATTAATCTGAGGGCCGTTATTTATCTAATCAACGAACTATGTTTAATTGTTACCCAATTAAATTAATCATGTAACAATTAACTCATTAGGATCTGGAGCACCATGAGAGCGGTTCATTAAAGAGTTACCATCTCCCGAATTAAACTCCTAAAGGTCTTTACCTATCACATCTATAAGCAGTCAACTTATTAATCATAACCTCGTATCATATCATCATCCTGAACAGTCGTAACCTCCTTGCATCTGCAAAAACCTGAGCCTTACTTATTATTCAGTACTACACAAATTGGTTTAATTATTTATTTACTAGCTAATTTAATGGGAACACAGGATAAACATACACCCTTAATACATTAAAAACAGGTCCCTAGAGGACTGATAACAATATGGCTGCTTGTTACAAAAGAGATGAAGAGGGCAGGACGAGACAGAGAGGGAGAGAGACACTTAACGTTGGTACATTTAGAAACTACTCTCGCCTACAGTAACCATATACTACACGAACCGCAGCCCGCTTTGAGTAAGAAATCATGAATGTATTTACGTGAAATGCCTGAGTCCGCGTGGATCTATCTCAGTGGACAGGGCTGCCTTGGAAAGGGAGTTGGGCCTCTCCGCGGCACACTTGTAAGGCTCTGATTGTCCAAAAGGGTTCCAACTATAACGACACAGGGCAAGACCCAGATGCAGACACAGGAGGCAGATGGTTCGAGTCTCTGATATTTATTAAAATACAAGGTGCAGGCAATAGGCAGGTCGTGGACAGGCAGAAGTTCATTAACCAGGTCAGAGTCCGAAAGGTACAGGGTGGCAGGCTCGAGGTCAGGGCAGGATGAATGGTCAGGCAGACGGGCTCAGTGTCAGGGCAGGCAGAAAAGGTTGGAACCGGGAGTGCTAGAAAACAGAGAATAGGAAAACCAGGAGCACGGAAAAAAGACGCTGGTAGGCTTGACGCGACAAGACGAACTGGCAACAGACAAACGATGCCTGAGACAAGCACAAAGACAGGTGAAACAGATCAGGGTGTGACACCAACAAGTCTTCTACTGTTGTTCTTCTCTGTAGTTGTCCAGTATCCGGTGACTTGACGTGTAGTCCTGAACGGAACTACAGAGTTTATTTTCCTTCCATTCGCTCTTGAAGATGCTTCTTTGAAGATAGGCTAACCAGCTGTATCTATGGTTTGAGCAGAGTGCAGGATGGTCCTACTTAAATTCGCTTTCGAAGATACTTAGGACAGCTAATCAGCAGTACCAGTGATTGTCCGGAGGTGAGTTTATAATCTCTACCTCGTGTTGAGATTTACAGTTCAAACCACTTTAAATGTGCAGCTGCAGCTGGTGCTTTTGTGGTCTGCTATGTTAATTTCAATGACTAATCATTTATACAGTTTGTTCGAAAGGGACAGTTCCGTCAGGCTGATACGCTCTCTGACCTTCCTAGGGGGCTGTCACGCCCTGACCGTAGAGATCCTTTTTATGTCTCTTTTTTGGTTGGTCAGGGCGTGAGTTTGGGTGGGCATTCTATGTCTGGTGTTCTATGTTGTCCTTGTTTTGTATTTCTATGTGTTTGGCCTGGTATGGTTCCCAATCAGAGGCAGCTATCTATCGTTGTCTCTGATTGAGAATCATACTTAGGTAGCCTGTTCCCACCTGTGTTGGTGGGTGGTTGTTTTCTGTTTTGTGTGTTCACCTTACAGGACTGTTCGTTTGTCGTTTTTGTTGTTTCGTCAAGTGTTTCGTATTTTATTAAAGGTAATATGAACACTTACCACGCTGCACCTTGGTCCACTTCTCCTTCTCCCGACGACGGGCGTTACAGGGGCATGACTTCTCATTTGTACAAAGTTATGTAAAATAATTATCTCTTATAGTTTTTCAAATCACATCCCTCTTAACACATTTAAAAAATATATTTTTTCATGTTAGATGCACAACACATAGGATGGACACTTCATACATGTAGTGGGTATACTTTCCAAAATACATTATTTCCTTTATAACATTTTTAGTGACATCACAAAATAAGAAACAAAATTACATTAGTGTTCTCTAGATCGTCTCTGACCATTCCCCACATTCAATGCTAGAAATATTGTTCCGGTATTTGCTTTTGAACGTGTTAGTTTCAGCGGGAAAAGTCTCTTGAAACAAAGGACATTCCTTTGGTGAATATTGGAGAGGGTGATCTGAATCTTCAGGGCGTGAGTTGTTAATCCCCACTAATCTACCCCGCCCCCCCCCCCCACCCCACGGGTGAAAGGGGGTCTGATTGAAGTAATTCATTGCAAACCTGATCTGACCTATTTGGATTCTCGTGGACAGTCATGACATCATGAATAGGAGTGGATCACATCCTGGTAATTGCGTTACCTTATCCCAGCAACCCAATCTCACTAGCAGAAAGTAAAAGGAATATATTCTTTCTCAGGATTGCAGAGACACATGCTTTGTTATATTCTTTAGCTGAGATTCATCAGTGAAGCTCAAAGGAAAAATCTTAGATCAATTCTCTACATAATTGTGCGTGTGTGCGTGTGTGTGTGTGGCGTGCGTGTGTGCGTGCGTGCATGCGTGTGTTTGGTGGGTGGGGCTGGTCCCAAAGGCCAATACAAAGAAGATTAATAGCTTTTTTCCTCATGCCATTTACTACTGGGTGTTGCTACCTCATCAAAAAATATGAAATCTGCATACCGTGTTTATATGTTACATTTCTCAAGTTGCCTCTTTGGGTCACTGATGCTTCAGGGACATATATTTTTTTATTGCTGTACTTTCCACCTGTCCTCTAGGAATGTGTGTGAAGAGTGTGTGAAGAGTGTAGGTGTGTACTTGCATGGGTGGTTGCGTGTCTTACATTTGCCCTCAGTGAGTGAACCGGAGCCCTAATTCAGGGATGGGTGATTTGAAATGACAGGCCTGCCACAGAGCATCAGCATGTCAAGATTGACAAATTCTCCAAGAGAGGAGCAGTCAAGAGGAAAACTGCTGCTCACTGCAGCAGGGTGTTTAATGAAATATATTTTACCTACAGGCAGAGCAGTCTCTTATGTACTGGTGGACCTGGAGAGGGAAAAAGCATGGAGGACAAGGGGTTCAAAACTGGTCCCATATGGGGGGGGGGGGAACGTTTAAAATGTATTTTTAGAAAAAAAGCATGTCTATCTATGTGAAATATTTAATACATTTTAATTACATTCCTGTTTATATACTGTTTATTACAGACTGTATTTAAAATGTATATATACATGTATGTAAAATGTATATCATAATATATGTTAAATACATCGGGAAATGAAATACATTAAAGAATGTACTTTAGAATATGTTTTCACTTGTATTTATCGATATATTTGCTAAATATATTATAAAATGTATTTGATCATGTTTTGTAAAATATTTTCCAACATGCTTTTAAATATTTTTAATGTTATTTAACCTTTATATAACTAGGCAAGTCTGTCACGCCCTGACCATAGAGAGCCTTTTATTCTCTATTTTGGTTAGGACGGGGTGTGACTAGGGTGGGTGATCTAGTGTGTTGATTGATCTATGTGGATTGGTATGGTTCCCAATCAGAGGCAGCTGTTTATCGTTGTCTCTGATTGGGGATCATATTTAGGCAGCCATTTCACCACTGTGTTTTGTGGGATCTTGTTTTTGTGTAGTTGCCTGGGAGCACTGCATTTGCTGCACGTTTCGTTTGCTGTTTATTGTTTTTGTGAGTTTCATTTAATAAACATGTGGAACTCTACGTATGCTGCGCCTTGGTCCAAGTATTATTACCACGACGATCGTGACAGAAGATCCCACCACAACAGGACCAAGCAGCGTGCCCAGGAGGAGAGTGTATCCTGGACGTGGGAGGAGATATTGCAATGGTTAGGGATCCTGGACTTGGGAGGAAATCCTGGCAGGACAGGATCGCCTTCCCTGGCGGGAGACGCAAGGAGAGAAGGGAGGACAGCGACGACACAGGGGTTCGCGGCCACAGAGCAAGCCCAAAAGACAGCCCAAATTGTGCACGGGGTGGCACGGGGTGGTCGGCGGAGCCGAGGAAGGAGCCAGAGACCGTCAGGGAGTCGAAGGAGGAACTCGACGAAAGATTCCGGAGAGAGGTGGTGGTGATGACAGTGCTGCAGAGCGGGCGTGCTAAGGAGCGTGACACCAGTCCGGTGTCATCTGCACCAGTTTCACGCATCTGGCCTCCAGTGCGCCTCCCCAGTCCGGTAAGTCCTGTGTCTCCTCCTCGCACTCGCCATGAAGTACGTGTCCCCAGTCCAGTACGTCCTGTGCCTGCTCCTCGTACTCGCCCTGAAGTACGTGTTCCCAGTCCAGTACGTCCTGTGCTAGCTCCCCGCACTCGCCGTGCAAAGTGTGTCACCGTTCCGGCACTATCTGTGCCAGCTCTAAGCACCAGGTCTCCAGTGCGCCTCCACAGCCCAGTACGTCCTGTACCTCCTCCTCGCACTCTCTCTGAAGTGCGTGTCCCCAGTCCGTTATGTCCTGTGCCTGCTTCTCGCACTCTCCCTCAAGTGCGCCTTCCCAGTCAGGTACGTCCTGTGCCTGCTCTCCGTGAGGGTGCGTGTCACCATTCTGGTACCACCTGTGCCGGCCCCACGCATCAGGCCTCCAGTGCGCCTCCCCAGTCCACAGCTTTAGGCGACGGTCCCCAGTCCAGAGCTTCAGGCGACGGTCCCCAGTCCAGAGCTTCAGGCGACGGTCCCCAGTCCAGAGCTTCAGGCGACGGTCCCCAGTCCAGAGCTTCAGGCGACGGTGCCCAGTCCASAMCTTCASGCGACGGTCRKCAGTCCAGAGCTTCAGGCGACGGTCCCCAGTCCAGAGCTTCAGGCGACGGTCCCCAGTCCATAGCTTCAGGCGACGGTCTACAGTCCAGAGCTTCAGGCGACGGTCCCCAGTCCAGAGCTTCAGGCGACGGTCTACAGTCCAGAGCTTCAGGCGACGGTCCCCAGTCCAGAGCTTCCGGCGATGAGTCCCAGTCCAGAGCTTCCGGCGACGGTTCACAGTCCGGAACCTCCAATGACGGTCCACGGTCCAGAACCTCCAACGACGGTCCACGGTCCGGAACCTCCTGCGAAGGTCTACGGTCCGGAACCTCCTGCGACGGTCCACGGTCCAGAACCTCCAGCCCCAGGGCAGGAGCCTTCCTCTGCGCCGATGCCCAGTCCGAGCACGGTGTCCAGTCCAGCTCCATGGCAGGAGCCCTTCTCTGCGCCGATGCCCAGTCCAGGCACGGCGTCCAGTTCCGCTCCAAGGCCGGAGCCTTCCTCTGCGCCGGTGCCCAGTCCAGCCACGGCGGTCAACTCAGCTCCATGGCCGGAGCCTTCTTCGGCGCCGGTGCCCAGTCCGGGTGCGGCGTACAACCCAGCTCCATGGCCAGACCCGTAGTCTGGGCGGGGGCAAACTCAAAATGTATTGTTATTCTACTTGACACATACCAAAAGCATTAACATGTATAACATGTAAATGCATTTAAATGAATACAAAAATGACTACAAACATGATACATTATCGATCATGAAGTGACTCCATGTCTTTCATATCACAAACAAACAAACTTGACGAGAGCATTGCAACCAGTGTCCAACTGGCATAACTTAATGTGTACTTAATAAAGTCATTTTCTTTACCTCTTGGGAGGGGAAAACTAGTTTTTTATGAAGTCGAACATGTGCTCTTTATGACAGAGTATTAAAATGAGGTGAAATCAACAACAAAAAAATGTATATCATTGCCAAAGTTTACATTTACACTCGTACCCATTTACACTTGTAGCCGTATATTGAAAATACATTTTACATAATGTTAAATATATTGAAATTTATTTTTTATGGGGTGGTTGCAACCAGGGGTTGGAACCAGTTCAGGGAATGAAACCCGAAAAAACTTTTTTAGAGGAACAGAATCAGAACCCAGAACGAAAGTAATTTAGACTGTTCCGGAACAGAACCGTTATTTTAAAAGCATGGGAACCATTTAAAAAAGTCTAAGCTAACATATGGAATTGTTTTAAGATGGTCATACCATGGATCATTTAGCTATTTGATTTTGAGTTTTAGGACTCCTGTAGGTATCAAAAAATATACACTGCTCAAAAAAATAAAGGGAACACTTAAACAACACAATGTAACTCCAAGTCAATCACACTTCTGTGAAATCAAACTGTCCACTTAGGAAGCAACACTGATTGACAATAAATTTCACATGCTGTTGTGCAAATGGAATAGACACAGGTGGAATTTATAGCAATTAGCAAGACACCCCCAATAAAGGATGGTTCTGCAGGTGGTGACCACAGACCACTTCTCAGTTCCTATGCTTCCTGGCTGATGTTTTGGTCACTTTTGAATGCTGGCGGTGCTTTCATTCTAGTGGTAGCATGAGACGGAGTCTACAACCACACAAGTGGCTCAGGTAGTGCAGCTCATCCAGGATGGCACATCAATGCGAGCTGTGGCAAGAAGGTTTGCTGTGTCTGTCAGCGTAGTTCCAGAGCATGGAGGCGCTACCAGGAGACAGGCCAGTACATCAGGAGACGTGGAGGAGGCCGTAGGAGGGCAACAACCCAGCAGGAGGACCGCTACCTCCGCCTTTGTGCAAGAAGGGGCAGGAGGAGCACTGCCAGAGCCCTGCAAAATGACCTCCAGCAGCCACAAATGTGCATGTGTCTGCTCAAACGTGTTGAAAACAGACTCCATGAGGGTGGTATGAGGGCCCGACGTCCACAGGTGGGTTGTGCTTAAAGCCCAACACCATGCAGGACGTTTGGCATTTGCCAGAGAACACCAGATTGGCAAATTCGCCACTGGCGCCTGTGCTCTTCACAGATGAAAGCAGGTTCACACTGAGCACATGTGACAGACGTGACAGTCTGGAGACGCCGTGGAGAACGTTCTGCTCTGCAACATCCTCCAGCATGACCGGTTTGGCGTGGGTCAGTCATGGTGTGGGGTGGCATTTCTTTGGGGGCCGCACAGCCCTCCATGGGCTCGCCAGAGGTAGCCTGACTGCCATTAGGTACCGAGATGAGATCCTCAGACCCTTGTGAGACCATTGCTAGTGCGGTTGGCCATGAGTTCCTCCTAATGCAAGACAATGCTTGACCTCATGTGGCTGGTGTGTCAGCAGTTCCTGCAAGAGGAAGGCATTGATGCTATGGACTGGCCGCCCGTTCCCCAGACCTGAATCCAATTGAGCACATCTGGGACATCATGTCTCGCTCCATCCACCAACGCCACATTGCACCACAGACTGTCCAGGAGTTGGCGGATGCTTTAGTCAGGTCTGGGAGGAGATCCCTCAGGATACCATCCGCCACTTCATCAGGAGCATGCCCAGGCGTTGTAGGAGGTCATACAGGCACGTGGAGGCCACACACACTACTGAGCCTCATTTTGACTTGTTTTAAGGACATTACATCAAAGTTCGATCAGCCTGTAGTGGGTTTTCCACTTAATTTTGAGTGTGACTCCAAATCCAACCTCCATGGGTTGATACATTTGATTTCCATTGATAATTTTTGTGTGATTTTGTTGTCAGCACATTCAACTATGTAAAGAAAAAGTATTTAATACGAATATTTATTCATTCAGATCTAGGATGTGTTATTTAGTGTTCCCTTATTTTTTTGAGCAGTGTATTTTAATTAAAATTTAGTTTTTTAGCAAATATTGAATTTGGATTTAATACTATAGCATATAGAAACACATTGAATAATACATTCATAAATGGCAAAACAGACAGTCAAAAAATAAATCATAAGTAATAAGGTTTTGAAGTGTCTTTCCTAATACTAGGAGATAAAAGAAGCTTAGGATATTGTTGTCTTTGGGACATATTTTACCCGTTTTTTATGGCACAAAACTTCCTCCATACTTCCATTCATTTTTTTCAACAATACCGGTTACCTTCAGAACACCACTGTGTTTGTGAGAATCTCCGCTTTCCGTAGTGGGGTCATATAGTTTATGGCCCAAACGGTTCAGAAGCCGAAGGCAGAAGTTTGTACATCAGCGGTATCGACTTCAGACGAGTCCGTTAGGCTTGTGGGGGTCATAGAGCAAAATCATCTTGGTATTCTCCATTTGTAGGCCAAACCATTCGGACGACACAGACATGTGTGTGTGTGTGTGTGTGCGCATACACACGTGTTTCAGCATACACGTGTGTGTGTGTGTGTGTGGTGTGTGTGTGTGTGTGTGTGTGTGTGTGTGTGTGTGTGTGTGTGTGTGTGTGTGTGTGTGTGTGTGTGTGTGTGTGTGTTGTGTGTGTGTGTGTGTGACGACACAGACATTTTTGTCTCATGGTCTGACAAAACACTACAGATCAGCCACTCCAAGATGCGGAAGGCCGACATAGGTGGATGTGGTGGATTGAGAGGCAGCCCATGCAAAAAAAACAGATATATCTAGCTTAAATTGACAGATTTTGATTGGGATTTTTTTTATTATGATTAATTTATCTCAGCACAGGTGTGGATCAATAGACTCTTAACAATTAATAATGATATTTTATGTTCCGGGCTGGTTTTTTTCAGCCTATGCAAAGCCCTCACTCGGTCACTCAGAAACTTATTCCAGTGTCTGCCTGTCAGCTGAAAACTTTGCCTGTGCGTGTTTAGGCTACCTGCCCCTCCAAGGCATAGTCTACAGTACTGTAGTCTACTGATGTTACAAGCGTGATTCAGAAATTTTATCAGAGAAGATTGGATTAACATTTTCAATGCTAGTTAAGGAAACAATACACGTTGGATTTACTAACTATTAAAAGGTAAGACGTATTTTTATTTTTATTCTGTTGCTAGCTCTGGTCCAACTTTAAGCCAACTCTCTGAATGTTCAAGGACATTCAAAGTTCCTTCATAGGAGTCACTCCTCTGTAGGTAGAATTCTGTGCGGTTAATTCAGATAATGCATGTCATAACAAGATGCTCAGCGCTTGAAGCCAAGCCTCCTCCTCCAACCTCTATCGCTCTCTCCCCACCAGCAAAGTTTCAGTCGCATCTCGCACCCCACACTTGTCTGTCCGAAGCAGGAAAATAGTTTGCCCGCTCCATACCAAGCTGCTCTATCCGCACAGATTGGTGAAGTGATTTCATGTCAAGCTAGATGTAACTTTCTTTTGCTGATCGGAACAGTGGAAAACCCCTTTATTTCTCATATAAGTACAATGGAATGCTTAACCTTTTCAAAGCTAGTTAAGGATACAAAAGCTATATACAGGGTTAATGCCAGTACCAAATATACAATGTGCAGGGATACTGGAGTATTTGAGGTAGATATGTACATGTAGGCAGGGATTAGGAGAAAATGACTGTTAGCAGGATAAATAATAATAATGCACATTTGTGGTGGGTTTATGTGTGTGCTTGGTGGTGGTGAGTGTGTGTGTGTGTAAGTGTGTGGGCGTTAGTGTGAGTGTGTATGTGTGCAAGAGTGTCGTTGTAAGCGTGATAGGCGGATATACTGTACATGTAAACAGGGCTGAAAAGGGTATAGTAGCAGGAATATATAAATACTTATGGTTATATATTGACGGTTATATATACATATAAACAGAAGTAATAGTGACCAGTAGTAGGATAAATGGATAGATACTAAGGTAATACTAATCGTAGTCAATAATCAATGAATAATGTAGCAGCGTAGTGGTAGTAATACATCTAATCAATAATAATTTTAGCAGCAGCATCGGTGTGTGTGTTGGTGTAAGTGTGTGGCGTCAGTAATGAGTGCGTGACTGAGGGTGTGTGTGAGTGTATGTGTTTGAGTCAGAGTGACAGTGAAGGTGTGTGTATCTGAATGGGTACAGACCTGTGGATGGGCATAGAGTCAGTGTAGATAATCTGTGGGAGAGGGAGAGAAGTAGCTGTTAGCCATTTAAGAGTCTTATGGCTAAGGGATAGAAGCTGTTTAGGAGTCTGTTGGTCTGAGCCTTGATGCACCGGTACCGCCTGCCGGACGAGAGCATGGAGAACAGTCCATGTGTCTGGTGGCTGGAGTTTTTGGCAATTTGTCAGGTCTTTCTCAGACACCGCCTGGCATGTACGTCCTGAATGGCTGGGAACTCACCCCCAGTGTTCCGGTCGAGGGCGGGGCAGTTGCCATACCAGACGGTGATGCAACCAGTCAGGATGCTCTCAATGGTGCACCTGGAAATCTGAGGATTTCTGAGGGGCCATGCCAAATCTTTCCAGCCTCCTGAGGGAGAAGAGGCGCTGCCGTGCCTTCTTTAGGACTGTGCTGGTGTGAGAGGACCATGTTAAGTCCTCAGTGATGTGGACACCGACTTTGAGCTCTTGACCCACGCGACTGCGGCCCCGTCGATGTGAATGGGGGTGTGCACCTGCCCCTGTTTCCTGTAGTCCACGATCAGCTCTTTGGTCTTGCTAACGTTGAGGGAGAGGTTGTTGTCCTGGCACTACACTGTCAGGTCTCTGACCTCCTCCCTGTAGGCTGTCTCATTGTCATTGGTGATCAGTCCTACGGCCGTCAGTTTATTGATTAGCTTGGAGGGCACTATGGTGTTGAACACTGAGCTGTAGTCGATTAACAGCATCCTCACATACATTGCCTTCAGAAAGTATTCATACCCCTTGACTTATTCCACATTTTGTTGTGTTACAGACGGAATTCAGAATGGATTAAAACAAATAATAATTATCATCCATCTACACACAATACCCCATAACGACAGTGAAAACATGTTTTTAGACATTTTAACAAATGTATTGAAAATGAAATAAGTATTCACACCCTGAGTCAATGTTAGAATCAGCTTGGCAGCGATTACAGCTGTGAGTGTTTTTGGGTAAGTCTCTAAGAGCTTTGCACAGCTGGATTGTACAATATTTGCACCTTATTCTTTTTTAAATTCTTCAAGCTCTGTCAAGTTGGTTGTTGATCATTGTTTAAGTTCAAATTGTAACTAGGTCAGTCAGGAACACTCAATCTCATCTTGGTAAACAACTACAGTGTATATTTAGTCTTGTGTTTTAGGTTATTGTCCTGCTGAACGGTGAATTTGTCTCCCAGTGTCTGTTGGAAAGCAAACTGAACAAGGTTTTTCTCAAGGATTTCGCCTGTGTTTAGCTCTGTTCTGTTTCTTTTATCCCCCCCAAAATACTCCCTAGTCCTTGCCCGATGACAAGTATACCCATAGCATGATGCAGCCACAACCATGCTTGAAAATATGAAGAATGGTACTCAGTGATGTGTTGTGTTGGATTTGCCCCAAACATAATGTTTTGTATTCAGGACATAAAGTTCATTTCTTTGCCACATTTTTAGCAGTTTTACTTTAGTGCCTTATTGCAAACAGAATGCATGTTTTGGAATATTTTTATTCTGTATAGGTTTCCTTCTTTTCACTCTACAATGTTGTTGATCCATCCTCAGTTTTCTCCTGATGATGGTTGACCAACACCTTGACCAAAATGTCTGACTTTGTATACTGTCAGAAGACATTTCATACCCATTATAGTATTCTAATTCCTAATTCTATGGGGCCAAAAGCCTGACAGTAGACTGTTGTCATGTCCACACGCACACACATACACAAACACACACACTCGACACACTCTACTGCAAAATCAAGAATATTATACGTTTAAGATAGTTGATTATGGGCCTCCCGAGGGGCGCAGTGGTCTAAGGAATTGCATCGCAGTGCTTGAGGCGTCACTACAGGCTGTGTCTCAGTCGGCCGTGACCGGGAGACCCATGAGGCGACGCACAATTGGCCCAGCTAGGTCCGGGTTAGGGGAGGGTTTGGCCGGCCGTGATGTCCTTGTCCCATTGCGCTCTAGCGACTCCTGTGGCGGGCCGGGCGCATGCGCGCTGACACAGTCGCCAGTTAGACAGTGTTTCCTCTGATACATTGGTGCGGCTTTGCCTCTCCCGAGTCCATACGGGAGTTGCAGCGATGGGAGAAGACTGTAACTACCAATTATGGAGAAGGGGTAAAAAATATAGTTGATTTATTATTGATATTATCTACATTGTTTATGTCGTGGCAATATCATCCTACAGATTGATTTCAGGAAGATAAAAATGCTATGTATGTTTCATCTGAGCCCGAAATATGAATCTGCATATTATTTTGATATTGGGGAGATCTGAATATTAATATGAGTATTTTTAAGTCATCAAGGGGTGAGGTTGAAATTGCCATTCCATATTTTCTTTTGTAGTGTATTAGCATATTCTTTCAAAACCAACCTTGCAGAGGACTTCAGATAAGCATTCCCTTTTATCAGACATAAAAAGAAAAGAAAAATTGTGATAAAAAGTTCATTCCAACACTCTGCTATAAAACTCTAAACCTTTACCCAGAATGCCAATTTATGGAGCATCTGCCTCAAAAGCACCTTTCAAATATAGTGGCAAGCACACCACGCAGAGAGACTCATGCACACGCATGCAGGTACACACACACACTTTCAGCATCAGCTTCAGTGGTCTACAGGGGTAGGAGGTATTATAAAAGCCTTGCTTTGTGCACGGTTAGAATCCCATTATTGAAGCTCAAGTGTTACTTTTGAGATGGCTGTTTCTTTTCATGATGAAGTGAACAAAAAACACCAAAGCCTTATCCTTCATTCTCTCTAAAAGAAGGAATGTTTTCAATCCCGTAACCTGATCCCTTCGGTATTCCCTGTGTCATCAAACCCCACCAACGAGAGCCAGGACAGTCACACACATATCAGCAGAAAGAGAGGCCCTTTAATATACAATGAACAAAAATATGAACACAACATGCAACTATTTCAAAGATTTTACTGTGTTACAGTTCACATAAGGAAGTCAGTCAATTGAAATGAATTCATTAGGCCCTAATCTATGGATTTCACATGAATGGGCAGGGGCGCAGCCATGGGTGGGTCTGGGAGGGCATAGGCCCACCTACTGGGGAACCAGGCCCAGCCAATCAGAATGAGTTTTTCCCCACAAAAGGGATTTATTAGAGACATAAATACTCTTCAGCACCACCCCTCAGATGATCCCACAGGTGAAGAAGCAGGATGTGGAGGTCTTGGGCTGCCGTGGTTACACGTAGTCGGCGGTTGAGAGGCCGGTTAGACGTACTGCCAAATTCTCTAAAACAACGTTGGAGGCAGTTTGTGGTAGAGAAATTAACATTGAATTCTCTGGAAATTGCACCCTCCCTCAAAACTTGAGACATTTGTGGCAAACTGCACATTTTAAAGTGGTCTTTTATTTCCCCCAGCACAAGGTGCACCTGTGTAATGATCATGCTGTTTGGTCAGCTTGATGATGTGCACACCCGTCAGGTGGATGGATTATCTTGGCAAAGGAGAAATGCTCACTAACAGGGATATAAACATATTTGTCCACAAAATTTGAGAGAAATAAGCTTTTCGTGCGTGTGGAAAATTTCTGGGATTGTTGGGACCAACACTTTACATGTTGCGTTTATATTTTTCTTCAATGTATAATCACATTGATCCCAACCTTCCTCTATCAGTAATTCCTACTCAACCCCAAGGTGAAAGGTCAATGGAGCTGGCCAATCAAATGATCCTTTGGCCCCTTATGTACCCCTGGTTTGAAACACAGGGAGGGAATCCCATGTCTTCATGAGTCTGGTGTGGACCTGACACAACTGCCATGTCGTGATTATGACAGTCATAACATAGCATAACGGCAGACATTCTACCTGCCAGGCCTGTCGGCACACAACATTCTTCTCTCCCAGTAATTAATTCATGACATGGTCTATTTGCCAATGCCTCCCGGCGTATTGATCGCAGTCTGAATAGTGATTCCTTATTGCATGCTGGAGATTGAGGAACAATCCAGAGAGTGTGCTGCTCACGATACAATCTCATCACTCTGCTCGATTAGAAGAACATGCACACATCTCAGGGACAGGCAGGGACCTTGCTGCAACGACAAAGATTTGCTGAATGTCATCGCCCTGAAAAATGACAGTCCATTAGAATGCATTTTAAGCACCTTACCAGTTAACATATGAAGTGGCACACATGTTGATGTTCTGGGTAGGCTACTGCACTTGACCCAGATGTCTTTCGGGCATAGTTTTTTTTTCATGCTACAGACTCTATTTCAGCTACAGCAACTGATTAAAATTTGAAACTGTGAGGTTAGATTTTGGTCACCAAAAGTTACATTGCAGGGTTGAGATAGACCTCTGTTTGTTGTCATGCAGTTGCATTTGCATAACTCATATGAAAGCATACTTTTTGCATTAAGAAGAGGTGAGTTATATATCAGGTCAAGTGTTCACATCCGCCTGGGGTTTTCTTCCACCATTTTGAATTGCCATGATGTCATGATAAGAGTGTAACCAGGCAGGTGTAAGGGGCATACAATCTATTTTGGACTGGAATCTAAATAACTTATACCCTTTTCACACTACTGAGCTTGTCACGCCCTGACCTTAGAAATCCTTTTTATGTCTCTATTTTGGTTTGGTCAGGGCGTGAGTTGGGGTGGGCATTCTATGTTTAATGTTTCTATGATTTTCTATTTCTATGTTTTGGCCGGGTATGGTTCTCAATCAGGGACAGCTGTCTATCGTTGTCTCTGATTGGGAACCATACTTAGGTAGCTTATTTTCCCACCGTTCTTTGTGGGAAGTTGCCTTTTGTTTAGGGCACATGGCCTGTAGCTTCACGGTTTGTTTTTGTAGTGTTTGTTGTTTTGTTCGGCATCATTTTTATTAATAAAGGAAAATGTACGCTCACCACGCTGCGCTTTGGTCCACTTCTCTTAACAGCCGTGACAGAGCTGAGCCGAGCTGAGCTGTACTGTGCTGGCCAGGTAGCCACCATAGTTTCTGGAACTGGCCACAAGGCTGGAAAGGATCATGTAAAAAGAAAGTGTCTGAGTTTGTACAGTGCAGTTGGGCAAAAAAATTAAATGTGTTTTGGAACCCAGGGCTTTGGTAGGAACTAACAAAAAAAGGAAGGGACTTGCATGTACATCTGATAAGACACACTTATTTTTGTTTTCTGTTGCAAAACATTTTAAAATTTGTTCCTTTTCGTGCCGTAAGGAACACAATCCAGGCTAGGGAAGGCAGGCTAGTGGGATGTGGCCATGACCGTTTGTCTTGTCAGACCGGTGCCCCACTTTCCCTGAATGGAATGCTGACTCTGTAACGTTCTAATCCTTCTGCAAACCCACTAGTTTCCTGCCACTCTCTCCCTCGCTCACTTGTACTCTTTGTTTTCATATTCAAATTTTGAGTTCCATTGATTTCAATAAGCTTAGATAAACAGTCACCTTGCATCTCTACCCATTAGAATTTTAACAACTCCATAGAGAGTAGGCTATAGAGTCTGTGCAAAATAGCTTTTCCCATGTCTCAATGGGTAGGCAACTTTGTTCACTAATGGGAGAAAGGTCCATTAAAAACCAACGAACTTTGATGACCGATGTCATAACAAGACTTTCTTAGCAGAATCCATGTGTTACCACTATTGATCAGTCCTTACATCATTCCTAACTGCTTTGTGGCAGTTTTACTTGGGTGCTTTAGCTAGGTTAAATGGCCTAGATGATTTGTTGCCATCTTAAATAAAGGAATTTGAACTTTAGCACACATTTCAAAAAGTGCCTTTTCTAAATATGAAAACAAATGCCTATATTTAATCGTTCTACCATTAATGGAGTAATTTTCTTTCGGACATTACTTTATACATGATCTACACTGACCAAAAATATAAATGCAACATGTAAAGTGTTTCATGAGCTGAAATAAAAGATCCCAGTCATTTTCCATACGCACAAAAAGCCTATTTCTCTAAAATGTTGTCCACAAATTTGTTTACATCCCTGTTAGTGAGCTAAGATAATCCACCTGATAGGTGTGGCATATCAAGAAGCTGATTAAACAGCATGATCATTACACAGGTGCACCTTGTGCTGGGGACAATAAAAAGCCACTCTAAAATTAGATTTTTTTTACACAACACATTGACGCAGGTGTCTCAAGTTGAGGGAGCATGCAATTGGTATGCTGACTGCAGGAATGTCCACCAGAGCTGTTGCCAGATAATGTTATGTTAATTTCTCTACCATAAGCCACCTCCAACGTTGTTTTAGAGAATTTGGCAGTACGCCCAACCGGTCTCACAACCGCAGACCACGTGTAACCACACCAGCACAGGACCTCGACATCCGGCTTCTTCACCTGCGGGAGCGTCTGAGACTAGCCACCCGGATAGCTGATGAACAACCAAATAATTTTTGCGCAAACTGTCTCAAGGAAGCTCATCTGCGTGCTCGTTGTCCTCACCAGGGTCTTGACCTGAGTGCAGTTCGGCGTCGTAACTGACTTCAGTGGGCAAATGCTCACCATCAATGGCCACTGGCATGCTGGAGAATTGTGCTCTTCACAGATTAATCCCGGGTTTCAACTGTACTAGGCAGATGGCAGACAGTGTGTAAGGCGTCGTGTGGGCGAGCGGTTTGCTGATGTCAGTGTTGTGAACAACATGCCCCATGGTGGCGGTGGGGTTATGGTATGGGCAGGCAGGCATAAGCTACGGACAATGAACACAATTGCATTTTATCTATGGAAATTTGAATGCACAGAGATATCGTGACGAGATCCTGAGGCCCATTGTCGTGCCATTTATTCACCGCCATCACCTCATTTTTCAGCATGATAATGCACAGCCCCATGTCGCAAGGACCTGTACCCAATTCCTGGAAGCTGAAAATGTCCCAGTTCTTCCATGGCCTGCATACTCACCAGATATGTCACCCATGTTTGGGATGCTCTGGATCAATGTGTATGACAGCCTGTTCCAGTTCCCGCCAACTTCACACAGCCATTGAAGAGAAGTGGGACAACATTCCACAGGCCACAACCAGCAGCCTGATCAACTCTATTTGAAGGACGTGTCGCGTTACATGAGGCAAATGGTAGTCACACCAGATACTGACTGGTTTTCTGATCCACACCACATCCTACTTCATTTCTTTAGGTATCTGTGAAAAACAGATGCATATCTGTTTTCCCAGTTATGTGAAATCCAAAGATTAGCGCCAAATTATGCCAATATCTAATTTATGGCAATATCTGTCTCACAGCTGTCCTCTGCCTGCTGTCTCACAGCTGTCCTCTGCCTGCTGTCTCTCAGGTCGATGTCCGCTCCAGCGTGGACATCAGTGACGTCATCCCATTTTATTACTGGTAGGGATATACAGTACCAGTCAAAGGTTTGGACACACCTACTAATTCAAGAGTTTCTCTTTATTTTTATTTTTTTCTACATTGTAGAATAATAGTAAAGACATCAAAACTATGAAAGAACACATATGGAATCATGTAGTAACCAAAAAAGTGTTACATAAATCAAATTATATTTGAGATTCTTCAAAGTAGCCATCCTTTGCCTTGATGACAGCTTTGCACACTCTTGGCATTCTCTCAACCAGCTTCATGAGGTAGTCACCAGTAATGCATTTCAATTAACAGGTGTGCCTTGTTAAAACTTAATTTGTGGAATTTCTTTCCTTCTTAATGTGTTTGTGTTGTGACAAGGTAGGGGTGGTATACAGAAGATAGCCCTATTTGGTAAAAGACCAAGTCCATATTATGGCAAGAACAGCACAATGCAAAATCAATATACAGGGAAAAAAACAGTGTTAAAATGTATGTGTGTGTGGAGTGCATGTTTGTGTGTTTGTGTCTCTTCCATAAGGTGTAGTTTTATCAGTTTTTTTATCTGATTTTACTGCTTGACTGAATTACATGATGTGGTATAAATAGTCTTGAATAAATAATGTAGTCATCTGTAATCAGTACAGAACAGTAATAGACAAAACAACATAGGATAATATTATTACATTAAACTCAAATTAGAAAATAAACATGTAATAAGTTATACACTGAGTGTACAATTAAGTGATAATGCCCGAGAAGTCGGTGTTTGGTGGATTTATTGGCATGGGTGTTGTTAGGCTCGAGACGAAGTCGAAGGCCGGCAAACCGTGCCAATATATTCTCTAAACACCAGCTTCAAGGGCATTATCACTTTTATACAACATATTCAAATAATGATTGACATATTTTCCTATATTTTTTTATTTAGATTAATTTATTCATACAATTTCACCATTCCACAAGCTATAATCGCGACACAAATCTAGGGTAGCTACCCAAGCCGGCTGGTCATTTGTTCTATCGGTTGATTTGCTAGAAACACGACCCAGTTGTTCAGTATTTTTGTTCTGTATCTATGGACGCGATCCAGTCGTTCATTCTAAATGTTCCATTGCCATACTGGCTGGCATTGTTCTTATCCCTTGCTTGCTAGACAACTACGGCTAACTTACAGTCAGGTCAAAAAGTGCAGCCAGAATATCAGCAAAGTAGCTGCATTTGCATTTGTTTAAGCTGTTTTCTAAAAACATTTATTCGGATACATCCATAACAATGAGCTAAGGAGGGGCGATCTCGCCTGGTATGGATAATGTGCTCACTCATCAGGACTCATGTTGTTCAGAGGAGTTAGCCAACACAGCTAAAAGAATCACATCAAACTGAAGCTGGAAAGACTGCAAACTAGTTGCACTTCGTTTCATTTGTATATATCCATAAAAATGATGCCAGCTGATTCATGATTTCGACTGGTTGAGAAACGCTGCCTGTCTGTCTCGTTCCGACTCTCGACACGTTCATTACTATGGGACAGCTGGAGAATGAATTTGAATATTGAAACAATGTTTCAAATATCCGAAAGACAATAAGCGAGGTTTATACAAATCTCCGCCGTTGAAAACTAAATGTTAGTCTAAAAGAAATGTCAGATCATGTCAAGATGCTTTTTATATTGGATATCAATTTTATAAACTGCTTGGCTGGGCTGATGAGTCAGTGGATTGCGCAGTCAGATGGAACAGAGTAAATATGCATTTTAACTCATAGATTTAGCCGGTGGTATTGATGTCACTTGTTAAATGCACTTCAATCATCAGTGTAGAGGAAGGAAAGGAGACAGGTTAAAGAAGGATTTTTAAGTCTTGAGACAATTGCAACATGTGTTGGCCAGCAGCATACCACCCTGCATCCCACTGTTGGCTTGCCTCTGAAGCTAAACAGGTTTGGTCCTGTTCAGTCCCTGGATGGGAGACCAGGTGCTGCTGGAAGTGGTGTTGGAGGGTCAGTTGGAGAACCTCTTTCCTCTGGTCAAAAAAAATAATAATATGCCAGGGCAGTGATTGGGGACATGGTACTGTCTTTTGGATGGAATGTTAAACAGGTGACCTGACTCTCTGTGGTCACTAAAGCTGCTCTTATTGTAAGAGTAGTTTTGTTGCTGTAAATGTCGTTGCTGTAAATGAGAATGTCTTCTCAGTCAACTTACCTGGTAAAAGACAAATCATGTATGTGTGCCATTGAGGGTGAATGGGCAATACAAAAGATTTAAGTGCCTTTGAACGGGGTATGGTAGTAGGTGCCAGGTACACCATTTGAGTGAGTCAAACTGCGACCCTACTAGATTTCTCATGCTCAACAGTTTCTCTTGTATATCAAGAATGGTCCACCACTCAAAGGACATCCAGCCAACTTGATACAACTGTGGGAAGCATTTGGAGTCAACATGGGCCAACATTCCTGTGGAATGCTTTCGACACCTTGTAGAGTCCATGCTCCAACGAATTGAGGCTGTTCTGAGGGAGAAAGGGGGTGCAACTCAATATTAGGAAATTGATCCTAAGGTTTTGTACGCTCAGTGTACAGTATATAGGAAAGACACCAAGAGACAACAAAAATACTATTTACACACTGTTCCTATTCTTATATACAGTACAGTTAAATTAGATCTTTAGAAAGAGCAGACGCACTCCGTAGTTGGGGGGGGTGTTTAGTCCCGGGGTCCCAAGCTTGGTGACGAGCTTGGAGGGGACTATGGTGTTGAACGCTATGCTGTAGTAAATGAGCAGCATTCTCACATAGGTATTCCTCTTATCTAGGTGGGTGAGAACAGTGTGGAATGCAATTGAGATTGCATCGTCTATTGATCTGTTGGGGCAGTATGTAAATTGGAGTGGGTCTCTAGGATGTCTAGGATGATGGAGTTGATGTGTACCATAACAAGCAATCAGTTAATCAATCAAATGTATTTACATCAGCCGATGTCACAAAGTGCTATACAGAAACCCAGCATAAAACCCCAAACAGCAAGCAATGCCGATGGGGGCTAGGAAAAACTCCCTAGAAAGGCAGGAACCTAGAAAGAAACCTAGAGAGGAACCAGGCTCTGAGGGGTGGCCAGTCATTTTCTGGCCTTTCAAAACCTTTCAAAACACTTCATGATTGCAGATGTGAGTGCTACAGGGCAGTAGCCTTAGAGTTCTTGGAAACAGGAATGATGGTGGTCAGCTTGAGACATGGGGATTACAGACTGGGACAAGGAGAGGTTTAAAATGACTGAATATGCCTGCCAGCAGTTCTGCGCATGCTCTGAGAACACGCACTGGAATACAGTCTGGCCCTGCGGCCTTTGAGTGTTGACCTGATCGGAGAGCGAGATCACCCTGTCCCCTGGGTCAGCGGGGGCCCTCGTGCACGGTTGTTTTTGTCGAAGCGTGCATAATATGCTTTGCATTCGTCTGCTAGAGAGGCATCGTTGGGCAGATCAAGGCTGGGTCTTGCTTTGTAATCCGTAATGGACTCTAGCCCCTGCTACTCCCTTCGGGCGTCTGAGCCTGTGTAATAGGATTCCACCTTGTTCATATATTGTCCTTTTGCTTGTTTGATGGCACTGCAGATGTCATAGTGGGACTTCTTGTACCTGTTTGTGTCCTCAGAGGTAGCCTCGGGGTTGGCTGCGATAGCCCTGTGTGTAGTAGCCCTGTCCTTTAGCTTAGCTCCATCCTCAGTGTTAATCCATGGCTTTTGATTGGGGAAGCAGCGAACCTTAACTGTGGGGACGGTGATGCATTTCCTAATGAAGCCAGTGACGGAGGTGCTTAGCTCGTCGATGCTATCTGCGGAGTCCTGGAACATATTCCAGTCAGCGTTAGCAAGGCAGTTTTGTAGCATAACCTCCGATTCGGATGACCATTTCTCAACGGAGCGTCACGGGTACTTCCTGTTTGAGCTTCTGCTTGTAGACAAGAAGCAGGAGTGATGTGATTTGCAGAAGAGTGGACGAGGGAGGGACTTTTATGCTTGCTTGTGGGTAGAGTAACGGTGGTCTAGGACTTTATCGCCCCTAGTGGAGAAGGAGATGTGTTGATGGAAGTTGTTCAAATTATCGTGAACATGGAAAGCAGCATCCCGGTGCATAGTTTCCTGCTTGTTTATTGCCTTGTACAGTTTGTCATATGCTAGCTTGTTGTTTTTCTTGTCCTGAGGTGGAATACATTCAGCGGTCACTATAACAGATTAAAACTATCTTGGAAGCTAGAAGGGTCGGCATTTGACCATCAGGTATTGCAAAATGGGTGAACAATGGGTCAATACTTCCACTGCGATAGAGTCAGCACACCATTTGTTGTTGTTGAAGAGGCATACGCTACCCCTCCATTGTTTCCCTGAATCCAATGTCCTGTCTGCTCGGTGAATGGAGAATCCATCGAGTTGGATAGCCACAGGGGGTATCTTGTCCGAAAGCCATGTTTCAGAGAAGCAGAGAACATTGCAATCACAAGAGTCCCGTTAATAGCAAATCCGCGATCAGAGGTCATCCATCTTATTATAAAGAGATTGTACATTGGCCAATAGAATGGAGGGAAGATGTGGCCGGTTTTCTCTTCACCTTAATCTCTCCTGCCTCTTTTTGACCGGCGTTTCCTCTTAGATAGCCCAAAAATTGGGTTGGAATTACACAAAAAGCCCAGGGGAGATTAGTCAAAGTTGAAGCCGGAATTGTCTGCCGATCTGATGTAAAAAAAAGTTATTGTCAATCCTAAGAAATTATAGCGGATACATTTTGTACAAAAAAAAGTAAAGATAAATGCCAAAAGAAAATAGCAAACGTTGGGTTGGAGATCGCAAGATGGCAGCCATACAGTACGGCGCCATCTTCTCTGTTGGTGAGTCTGATATGTGTATGGCCTCTATTCATTTATCTGGAATGTTATCTTAAAATAGTGCAGAGGGCATGAGCAGGCGTCACCAACAGTGAATACATTGTT
The DNA here is from genome assembly GCF_002910315.2 of Salvelinus sp. IW2-2015. Taxonomy (NCBI): domain Eukaryota; kingdom Metazoa; phylum Chordata; class Actinopteri; order Salmoniformes; family Salmonidae; genus Salvelinus; species Salvelinus sp. IW2-2015. The sequence continues at coordinate 7,107,426 of NC_036872.1, forward strand.
GTAGTTGCCAATATCTTGACAATAATGCATTGAGCTCCATGGCAAAAGAGAGCATAACTGTTCTGAGACGTTCTCATAATTAGTTATTTGTCAGCGTGACACTGGTGTGATGCCTGATCACACAACTAGTTTTAATTTTTGTGTCAAGACCATTCTAACCATAGGTCTCCTTAAATCCGTCTCCCATAGTGCTCCTTCATCTCTACCTGTCAAATAACACCATGGAGAAATGGTGTGTGAATGAATGGGCCCTAATCCGGTTCAAATCAGCCCTTTTCACACAATGCAGCACTTCCCACTCCCAGAGTGTCGCCTACTTTGAATGGACGCAGCCAGCGACCAGCCCTATTGTATTGAATTTCCTAATGATGAGCCACCATGATATCAGCTCGTCCCTGTTGTTTCGTTTGGCGACATAAACACACAGCTAATTTTCTTAGGTTTATGTTGTGTGGCCCATTCTCCTGCCATGTTGAATAAAACATTGTTTGGCTTAGATTGGGATTGTTTTAGACTAACTACTTACCTTACTCTGCGAGTCACACTCTCTCTCTCTCTCTCTGCTTGTTCCACTGAAATAAATTAGAATCAACTCGCTAGTTTCAGACACTGTAGCCTTTGAGCCTTTTTATCATTCCAATTCATACCTCCGCCATCTGCAGCCAACTTGGAAGTCATCGATTTTGAACACAAGGCATGGAAACGGGATGAACAGACTAGAGCTACTAAACAGATACCATAACTACTTTCCCTTGACTAATGCAACATCTTAGCCACATACCATAACATATTTCCTCAGTATCTCCAACTTGACTATTCATCATCTGGATAGGCTTGCTTTGAATCAAATGCATTTTGTACTTTCGAATATATTATTTTTGGACTCTCCATCTGTGTGACCTTGTTGATCAAATCAAACCAAATGTAATTGGTCACATACACATGGTTAGCAGATGTTATTGCGAGTGTAGTGAAATGCTTATGCTTCTAGATCCGACAGTGCATCAGTATCTGACAGGTAATATCTAACAATTCCACAACAACACCTAATATCTAACAAATTCCACAACAAAACCTAATACACACAATCTAGTAAAGGAATGGGATAAGAATATATAAGTATAAAATACTGTATATGGATGAGCAGTGACAGAGCGGCTAAGTTTCAATAGATACTAGTAAAGAATAGATAGTGAAGGATACAGTATACATTATATACAGCTGTTCTAACCTCGCTTTCTGGATGGAAGCGGGGTGAACAGGCAGTGGCTCGGGTGGTTATTGTCCTTGATGATCTTTTTTGCCTTCCTGTGACATCAGGTGTTGTAGGTGTGCTGGAGGGCAGGTAGTTTGCCCCTGGTGATGCGTTGTGCAGACCGCACCACTCTCTGGAGAGCCTTGCAGTTGTTGGTGGTGCAATTGCCATACCAGGCTGTGATACAGCACGACAGGATGCTCTCAATTTTGCACCTGTAAAAGTTAGTGAGGGTTTTTGGTGACAAGCCAAATTATTTCAGCCTCCTGAGCGCTGTTGCGCCTTCTTCAACACACTGTGTGCGTGGACCATTTCAGTTTGTTGGGGATATGTACACTGAGGAATTGAATTTCCACCTTCTCCACTGCTGTCCCATCGATGTGGATAGGGGGGTGCTCCCAGGGACGGACTGGGAATAAAAAATGGCCCTGGATTTTTGACTCAGACTGGCCCATCAAAAAAAAAACTGCGATACACCACCACCCACACAACCCACGCCACACTTTATGTAAACAAGATTACTAAACAATATTTATAACAATAACTTTAGTAAAATAGATGTAAAATAGAACAATGGGAGGAGGTTGGCTAGAAGGAGCACATATTGGTACAATGGCACTGGCAGCAAGGTGGCAAGAATCTCTGGAACCATCTGACCAGTCAAATAAATAATACAGGATGAAATGTGTTGGTGAAAAGACTGGTGAGTAGGCAAGTCATAGAATAAAAATAATCATATTTCCTACCTCCTTAAATTAGCAATTTCTGCAGCAGCTCACTTCTCTCAGCAATGCCATCTATGACCCGGTCACTGTCCAGGGCCATTAAAACATCTCGCTCAGTAGCCATGAGCATAAAAGCCTCCAGGTGCTGTTGAGAGAGTGCTCCTGAGCCTACTCTTGATGAATTTCAGAGTAGAGAAGCTCCGCTCGCAAGCTACCTGGGTTACTGACAGGGTAAGTAGGAACTTGTAAGCAAGGCCCAGGATGTGGAATGCGTCGGTCAATAGGTTGTACTGACTAAGAATAAGGTAGACTGGACAGTCCTTACAAGATGAACAGCTTTTGTTCACCGTTCTTTTAGTCCACTGTTCTGCCAGACTCATGAGCTCACTATGTAAATTGGACACCATTGCTCTGCTGTCAAATTTGATCAAACATTTGCTTAGTTCTTGGGGTTGGGGTCTGTCTGTGGAAGGCCACTGGCACTGGATGTTATCTGACTAAAGTGTTTAGGGTCCAGAAGAGCCATGTTGGCATACAAAGTGCCATTACTCAGAAATCGCCGATGGATGCTATCTATGACTGTATCCAGAATTTGATTATGGACACCAATCCTGTATGCACTCTCTGCCCCAGTAAAGGTCTCATCTTGTGCCATCTCTCCAGGCATGGTTTTCTTCTTTAAAGCCCTTTTCGTGGGCAGAGTGGTCCCTAACTCCAGCTCTGTTTCCTCATCCCATTCCTGCAACTTCCTGTTGGCCCACTGAACAAATGTGTCTGCAGCTGCCTTGACTTTTTCAAAATGTCTTGCCATTCCTTTCAGCTGCTCCTCTGTAGACACAACCATAATGTCCATTCCACTTGTTTGAAGATATTTTGAGACTGGTGAGGTGACCTGAAATATTCTGAGTAGCTGAGCTGTAAGTATTGTTTCATACTTCAGCATCCCCTCAATGTATCCTTGTGCCTTGACCCGTGCAGTAATGTTGATGTTTTTTTGATCTTGTATGGTTGAAAGAGTGAGAAGGACATCAACATACAGACCCTCATCTGGATTTCCAAAAGCTCCAAAGATCTTCTTTAAGGCATTGTCTTTAGCCCACCAGCGTGTCTCTCCAATTGGAGCAAGACGTCTGTCTCTTGGGTCCTTGCTCTCCTTCTCCCAAATGTTCATCCTCTGGTAGGATTCACGGAAGAACACAGCTATGTTGTTAATGAGAGAAAAAAGTGACCCACTTGCCACTCTGTTGTGTCTGCCAAAACAAGGTTCAAAATGTGTGCATTGCACCAGACATGCACTTGATTGGTGGACTTTGCAGAGAGCAGGGCAGAGAAGCCTTTGTACTGGCCTTGCATACTGGAGGCTTCATCAGTGGAATTGCCAATGCAGTTGCTGATGTCAAGCTTCATGTTTTTCAGTACTTCACTCAGTACCTGGACAAGGTATTGTCCAGTGGATGCCTCACATTTCACCACAGCCACAAGCCTCTCATGGATGACGTTCGTCACATATCTGACTATGACAGAGCATTGATCTTATGTTGTAATGTCCTGCGTAGTGTCAATCTGGACTGAAAACATACCAGCTTCCTGGATTTCACTTGCTATGGTGGCCTGCATTGTGTGTTGGATGGTGGTAATGACGTTATCGATGGTAGTCTTTGATAATAGAGTGATTAGAGAGCCTCTGCCCCCTCTTGACCCAGACTCATGCAGTTTAAAAAAAAAATTCTATGCAGGCAGTGAGATGCTCTTTCCTACACAGGTCGTACTTTCCCAGCAAATTGATCATCTCTAAAAAGTTGCCATGGTCAATGCTGCTGCCATCTAGTGTATAAGCTGCTTCAGACTGCATGCCTCTGTAGCTCAGACCTCTCTTGCCTTTAACAACATCTATAATGCGCTCTAGCACTTGCCTTCTTCTGCGCACGTGCTCTCCATGAGCAGACATCTGACTGGCGATGAACAGGCTCTCAATGTTACCTTTGGAGAACCTTAGAAAGTAGGCCTCAGCTTAACCTCTATGCATAAGGCTCTTCTCATGCTCTTCCACTCTCTGATGGATACGCTTCTAGTCTGCCATTCCGTTCATGAAAGGGCTGTTCTCTGTGGGCTTTTCAAATGCCATACAAATGAAGCAGAAGAAAGCATGGTTCTCTTCACTGTATGACAGCCACTTCCTGATTGGTCCCATCTTACAAAAGAAAACCTTCTGCACCACATACTTTTCACAATTTTGTTGGGGGTGGAAAATAAAAAATATATCTAGGTCCCCTGACTTCGGCCTCTTAAAAGAATCAAAAATTGTCCACTGCAGATAAACTATCCTCAACCTGGATGAGTAATTAGTATAAATTTGTATATTAGTATAATATTATAACATTAAATAAAAATAGGATGTTAACATAGTATAATGTTAATATTAATTATATAATGTTAGTATAATAATATGATAGTATACTATATAGCACTAGTATAATATTAATTCCAATTGGACAATACAGCAGTTGTCACGGCCGTCAACAGAAGTAGAGCGTCGTAAGCATACATATTCCTTTGTTTATTATGACCCCGACAAAAACAATAAACAATCCAAAACAACCGTGAAGCTAAAGGGCTATGTGCCACAAGCAAAGTTAACCTCCCACAAAGACAGGTGGGAAAAAGGGATACCTAAGTATGGTTCTCAATCAGAGACAACGATAGACAGCTGTCCCTGATTGAGAACCCAACCCGGCCAAAACATAGAAATACAAATAATAGAACTAAAGAACATAGAATACCCACCCCAAATCACACCCTGACCAAACCAAATAGAGACATAAAAAGGATCTCTAAGGTCAGGGCGTGACAGCAGTTTAAGAAATACACAAGCAACATTTATCATTTTTGTAGTTTTTCTGTCATTAAATTCTTGTGCAAGAAAAATGGTCTACATTGGTGGTTAATCTCAATTTTTTTTATGCTAAGTAGTAACTTGTCAATAATCATATCCATTCATGCATAACAATGAGTTCAATATTTTGAAAGTTTGCTGTAGCACGTCAACCTTTTTTTAATGTCCCGCCCCATCCAGGCTTTGATTGGTTGGTTCACGAAAAGTGACATTGACGAGCGCTTGTTTCAACAAAAGGCACCCGATATAGCAAAACAGCCAGCTAGCCAAACCCAAACATTGCTTATCTTATCCCTATTGTATTCTGTCTTACCGCTTCAGCAAAACCTTGACTGAAAGTTGAACTGGTATCGCTGGGCTCAATGGGCTGCTCTCTCTGCTCTCTCTCCTCTCTGCTGCCAGTGCCTTCAGGCTCACTAGGCTGAGATGATTGACTGGTAACGGCGCTAAATTAATAATTTGTTATTTTAAAACATTTGGCTGCATCAGCCTCAAGGGACTTCAACCTGTTCTATCAAGGCACAAGACGAGACCAAAATGCAGACACAGGAGGCAGATGATTGGAGTCTTACAATGTTTATTATTCCAATGGGGTAGGCAAGAGAATGGTCGTGGACAGGCAAAAAGGTCAAAACCAGATCAGAGTCCAGGAGGTACAGAGTGGCAGACAGGCTCATGGTCAAGGCAGGCAGAATGGTCAGGCAGGTGGGTAGAAAGTCCAGAAACAGGCAAGGGTCAAAACCCGGAGGACTTGAAAAAGGAGAATGCAAAAAGCAGGAGAACGGGAAACTGCTGGTTGACTTGGAAACATACAAGATGAACTGGCACAGAGAGACAGGAAACACGATAAATACACTGGGGAAAATAAGTGACACCTGGAGGGGGTGGAGACAATCACAAGGACAGCTGAAACAGATCAGCACCACCTTTACTTTTTTTCTCTTTTTGTTTGCCCATCTTGCTCCACTCAACTATTTATCCAAATGTCACCACTTAACAGAGATGGGAAAGGGTCAGGGCCCAGGTAAAGTTAGAATGGACTGGACCAAAAGTAATTCACTGGGTGAGAGAGGCTGACAGATGTAATATCCAACCGCAATGGCAGTGGGCCGGCAGCCCACTCACCTGAGACAGTCAGACACACAGCACTTGGTTATTTTTATTTAAGCGGGGGCTGGGGTTATTTATATTTTGCGTTGCATCGGCCCCAATTGTCAAGCGGCCCACAGGGGAAAACTCCCAGGGCTCCAAATGGCCAGTCCGTCATTGGGTGCTCCCTTTGCTAATTCCTGAAGTCCACGATTATCTCTTTTGTTTTGCTGACATTTAGTGAGAGGTTATTTTTCTGACACCACACGCCGAGGACCCTCACCTCCTCCCTGTAGGCTGTCTCGTCATTGTTGGTAATCAAGCCTACCACTGTTGTGTCGTCTGCAAACTTGATGATTGAGTTGGAGGTGTGCATGGCCACACAGTAGTGCGTGAACAGGGAGTACAGGAGGGGGCTGAGAACGCACCCTTGTGGGGCCCCAGTGTTGAGGATCAGCAGAGTGGAGATGTTGTTTCCTACCTTCACCGCATCGGGGCGGCCCGTCAGGATGTCCAGGACCCAGTTACACAGGGCGGGGTTCAGACCCAGGGCCTCAACTTAATGATGAGTTTGGAGGGTACTATGGTGTTGAATGCTGAGCCGTAGTCAATGAATAACATTCTCACATAGGTATTCCTCTTGTCCAGATGCGATAGGGCAGTGTGCAGTGTGATGGCGATTGCATCGTCTGTGGACCTATTGCGGCGGTAAGCAAATTGAAGTGGGCCTAGGGTGACAGGTAGGGTGGAGGTGATATGATCCTTGACTAGTCTCTCAAAGCACTTCATGATCACAGAAGTGAGTGCTACGGGGCAATAGTCATTTAGTTCAGTTACCTTAGCTTTCTTGGGAACAGGAACAATGGTGGCCATCTTGAAGCATGTGGGGACAGCAGACTGGGATAGGGATAGATTGAATATGTCTGTAAATACACCAGCCAGCTGGTCTCCGCATGCTCTGAGGACGCGGCTAGGGATGCCGTCTGGGCTGGCAGCCTTGTGAAGGTTAACACGTTTAAATGTTTTACTCATGTCGGCCACGGAGAAGGAGAGCCCACAGTCTTTGGTAGCGGGCCGCATCAGTGGCACTGTATTGTCCTCAAAGCATGCAAAGAAGTTGTTTAATTGGTCTGGAAGCAAGACGTCGATGTCCGCAACGGGGCTGGTTTTCTTTTTGTAATCCATGATTGTCTGTAGACCCTGCCACATACATCTCGTGTTTGAGCCATTGAATTGCAACTCCACTTTGTCTCTATACTGACACTTTGCTTGTTTGATTGTCTTAGGGATGGAATAACTACACTGTTTGTATTCGACCATATTTCCAGTCGCCTTGCCATGTTTAAATGCGGTAGTACGTGCTTTCAGTTTTGCGGGAATGCTGCCATCAATCCACGGTTTCTGGTTGGGGACGGTTTTAATAGTTACAGTGGGTACAACATCTCCTATGCACTTCCTAATTAACTCGCTCATCAAGTCAGCGTATACGTCAATGTTATTATCTGAGGCTACCCGGAACATATCCCAGTCCACATGATTGAAGCAATCTTGAAGCGTGGAATCTGATTGGTCAGACCAGCGTTTGATAGACCTGAGCACGGGCGCTTCCTGTTTTTAGTTTCTACCTATAGGAGGGGAGCAACAAGATGGAGTCATGGTCAGATTTGCCAAAAGTAGGGTGGGGGAGGGCCTTGCATGCATCGCGGAAGTTAGAGTAGCAACGGTCGAGTGTATTACTCGCTCGTGTACAGCAATCAATATGCTGATAGAATTTAGGTAGCCTTGTTCACAAATTAGCTTTGTTAAAATTACACAATGAGTCATTAATCATGAAACATACACCCCGCCCTTCTTCTTACCGTTGAGATGTTTTCCTGTTGGCACGATGCACTGAAAATCCCGTTGGCTGTATGGACTCCGACAGCATGTCCCCAGCTAGCCATGTTTCCGTGAAACAGAGTATGTTACAATCCTGGATATCTCTTTGGAAAGCAACTCTTGCCCTGATTTCGTCGACTTTGTTAACTAGGGACATTAGCAAATAATATACTCGGAAGCGGTGGGTGGTGTGCGCACATCTGAAGCCTCACTAGAAGACCGCTCCGGCACCCTCTCCTCCGGCGGTGTTGTTTTGGGTCGGCCTCTGGAATCAAGTCAAATGCTTTGGGATGTACAGACAAAGGATCCGCTTTGGGAAATTCGTATTGCTGGTCGTATTGCTGGTTGTGCTGGTAAGTTGACGTCTCTCTGATATCCAATAGTTCTTCTTGTATATAATAACACTTAAGGTTTTCTGGGCTAACAATGTAAGAAATAATACATTAAAAAACAAAATACTGGACTGTTTCCTAAGCACTAGAAGCAAAGCTGCCATCTCTATCGGCGCCATCTTGATGCGGTTGAGAACTCGCCAGAGGTGTGGACTCGAGTCACAAATATGATGACTTGCAACTCGACTTTGACTTTAACACCAATGACTCATGACTTAACTTGGACTAGAGCCTTTTGACTCGAACTGACTTGATACCCTCCCCAAGCCCAAATATGAAAAAGGATGCTATTAAAAAAAGTGTACAGCACGTCAACTCTTCATTTATCAGATTGCAGTTTGAATCGGACAGAAGCCAATAAAATTGGAGAAAAAGTTGTGCATGGCAGTACAGAGGAACGTTGGCGGGTGAATTCAGATGGAGCCCTTGGAAAGATAATACCCAAAATTATTATTTTCGGATATAAAGACTACGCTGTAGTCAACAAAAAACGGATTGCAACTTGCAAAACATGCAGGAAGAAAATAACAGACGGAGGAGCAACAACTTCCAACTTTGTTCAACATTTGAAGCTGCACAAAGAACGGTAAGTCGTGGCTAATATAGCCGACAGCTATATATAACTGTGATAGTGTAGCATGTAGGCTAACATAACGTTAAATCAATGAGCCTCCACACAGTCAGCCAGTGCGGGAACGTGATCATTGCACCCAAGACTGAGCTACAACTGGCTAGGCAGTTGGTAGCCTAAATCCTGCATGATGTTACTGCTGTTCCTAAAACCATTTACAGTCGTATGAAAAAGTTTGGGCACCCCTCTGAGGCTGCATAATAATTTACTCTGTCGTCACAGAAAATGATCACAGTGGCATGCCATTCATTTTCTAATACAATCTGAGTACAGGGGTATTGTCCAGACAAAGATTTTTAGTGTAGCAATATTAAGTTGTATGAAATTAAATCAGATGTGAAAAATAGGCTATGCAAAAATGTGGGCAGCCTTGTCATTCTGTTGATTTGAATACCTGTAACTACTTAGCACTGATTAATTGGAACACACAATTGGTTTGGTGAGCTCATTAAGCCTTGAACTTCATAGACAAGTGCATCCAATCATAAGAAAAGGTATTTAAGGTGGCCAATTGCAAGTTGTTGTTCTCTTTGACTCTCCTCTGAAGAGTGGCAACATGGGGGCCTCAAAACAACTCACAAATGACCTGAAAACAAAGATTGTTCAACATTATGGTTTAGAGGAAGGCTACAAAAAGCTATCACAGAGATTTAAGCTGTCAATGTCCACTGTGAGGAACATAGTGAGGAAATGGAAGACCACAGGCACAGTTCTTGTTAATGCCAGAAGTGGCAGGCCAAGTAAAATATCGGAGAGGCGAAGGATGGTGAGAACGGTCAAAAACAGCCCATAGACCACCTCCAAAGACCTACAACATCATCTTGCTGCAGATGGTGTCACTGTGCATCGTTCAACAATTCAGCGCACTTTGCACAAGGAGAAGCTGTATGGGAGAGTAATGCGGAAGAAGCCTTTTCTGCACACACGCCACAAACAGAGTCGCTTGAGGTATGCAAACGCACATTTGGACAAGCCAGCTTCATTTTGGAATAAGGTGCTGTGGACTGATGAAACAAAGATTGACTTATTTGGTCATAACAAGGGACGTTATGCATGGCGGCAAAAGAACACAGCGTTCCAAGAAAAACACTTGCTACCCACAGTACAATTTGGTGGGGGTTCCATCATGCTGTGGGGCTGTGTGGCCAGTGCTGGTACTGGGAATCTTGTTAAAGTTGAGGGTCGCATGGATTCCACTCAATATCAGCAGATTCTTGGGAATAATGTTGAAGAATCAGTCACAAAGTTGAAGTTACGCCAGCGCTGGATATTTCAACAAGACAACGACCCAAAACACTGCTCAAAATCTACCCGGGCATTTATGCAGAGGAACAAGTACAATGTTCTGGAATGGCCATCCCAGTCCCCAGACCTGAATATCATTGAGAATCTGTGGGATGATTTGAAGCGGCTGTCCATGCTCAGCAACCATCAAACCTAACTGAACTGGAGATGTTTTGTAAGGAGGAATGGTCCAAAATACCTTCATCCAGAAACTCATTAGAGGCTATGGGAAGCGTCTAGAGGCTGTTATTTTAGCAAAAGGAGGCTCTACTAAATATTGATGTGATTTTTCTATTGGGGTGCCCAAATTTATGCACCTGTCTAATTTTGTTTTGATGCATATTGCACATTTTCTGTTAATCCAATAAACCTAATTTCACTACTGAAATATTACTGTGTCCATCAGTTATTTGATAGATCAAAATGAAATTGCTGATCCAAACACCCAATTATTTATAAATGGAAATCATGGAAATTGTCAGGGGTGCCCAAACTTTTTCATACGACTGTATATATGTTAGCCTACTGTAACCACACACGGAGTGGGTGTGGGGGTGGGGATGGGTGTGTGTGTGTGTGTGTGTGTTGGGCGATTGTGTACAAGCCTACATCGCCCGATTGCGCACAGTTCATGGAGACCCGTGTAGGGCAGTACAGCATGAATCATCCACAGCAGAAAGCTATCAACAATGCAGTACTGTCCGACCTGGTTATTGCAAGTTGCCTCTGTCTATTGTGGAAAACAAGAGTTTTTGTCACTTTCTGTAACTGGTTGACAGTAAGTACAGCCCAGTTTGTCATAGAACATTGACATCAAAAGTAGAGAACCTCGCTACAGAGAGACGTTCAAAACTGAAAACTCAGTTGAGCAACACAGACCATGTTTCAGTCACAGTGGACAGTGGACATGTTTCAGTGTCACTGTGCACAGTATGGAGAAAGATGGAGAGTGGATACAGCTCAAGTCCAATGTCTTGGCCTGTGACCGCTTCAAAGGCCCACACACGGCCAAAAGATTCTGTGAGCAATTTGAGGCCATATGTGGTGAGTACAGCATTAAAGATAAATTGGACTATATCATTAGTGACAATGCTGCCACCATGAGAAAAGCATTCACGGTGTGCTTCCCCACTGAACAAGAAGATGAAGTACATGACGAAGATCACCTTGATGATCACACTCTCCAGCTGGTGGTGGGAGATGGCTTGAAAGGAACAAAAGGGACGACTCCTTCTCTTTCAAAGTTATCAAAAATCCGCTCACTGCTGCATACAAGCACAACACTCAAAGAGGTGTTTGAGGCTGAATTTGGGGAAAGAGGCATCCCTGCTGCTGTCAGCACAACATGGAACTCAACACCGAGACAAGTGAAGGCAGTTGTCCAATGTGACCATCTAAAGCTCAGTCATGTTCTAGAAAAGGCTGGGCACAAGGAGTTGTTGTTCACAGTACGGGAGTGGAATAAGTTGAAGGAGTTGGTGGACATCTTGAAGCCATTTGGAGAAGCAACAGATATGACACAGGGGGAGAAGATAGTCACAATCAGTTCTGTTGTTCCCTCGGTCCTGTCCCTGAATCACCACCTGGAGCAGCAGAAGCCTCAAGTCCATTTCCTGAGTGGCCTGGTCAGAAGTCTCCAGGCATCCCTGAACAAAAGATTTCTTGGAATTTTCATCAATGTGAAAATGGCCAGGACACAAGATGGAATCACTTCCCTCTTTTCAGATCCAGTCTACCTCAAAAACAGCTGCCTTGGATCAGGCTTTTTCTCTTATGTGGGTGGAGCAGCATGTGCTGGTCAAGGAGGAGGTCAAGGAACAGGTGGCACAAAGAGTGAAAGTTAAATATTATTGAGTTTAATGTAACTTTTTCTCATAATTTAATCCAATTGACTGCAACAATAATACTTTTTCAGTTTAACCCACTGCATCACCAATACTCTAATACCGTCCTTTTTGTTTCTGCTATGCTTTTACATGTTTGCCAGAACTGATTCTGCAAGATGCTCATCTTGTTGATGAGGAAGAGCGAGAGGACCATAGTCTTGGACAAGAGGAAGGGCTGTTTGCAACATACTGTAAGAGGCAGAAGAAAGCTGTTGGGACCACTCCAGCACTACAGCTAAGTCACTACCTTGACATATGCGAAGGACAGAATGCCTTCTTGTTCTGGCCAATGAACATGAAATATCTTCCTTCACTGTCCCGCGTGGCCATCAGGGTCTTGGCAGTGCCTGCCTCCAGTGCTCCGGTGGAGCGTGTCTTCAGCCATGGTGGCATCATACTGCGGCCTCATCGTGCACAAATGACCGACAGACTTTTATCGAATTTGGTCTTTTGCAAATGCAATGCATCATAGGGCCCTGAGAAAAGAGAAAAAATGTAACTTTTAATGATTACACACACACACCCACACACCCACACACACACACACACACACACACACACACACACACACACACACACACACACACACACACACACACACACACACACACACACACAGCCTCCATGTTCAGGTTTTATCTCAGACATTCAGGCCAGTGTTCAAATTGTTGGCCTACTTGAAGTTCAGTAGCAGTTGTTTTGATGTACCTTTTAATAAATGTTTGTAACTTTATGGCAGGATTGTTTTACGTGTCTAGAGTATATCTGGAGCGAGAGAGAGCACGACAATATTTGGTTTTTGTTGTCATATTGATGTGTCTTTCTCATGGCTACCCATGTATTTCCATGGAAATATAAAGTTTATTTGGAAAGTAATAAATATATATATTTTTAAAAGCATTCATGATTTGCGTAAATTTAATATACTAACTCTTACTCTTGTTAAAAATATGAAATTGTACTACATTTGTTGAAGAGCACATTAAGACTTGTTTAGGACTCGAAACTCAAAGTTTAGGACTTGAGACTTGACTTGGGACTTGTTGGTCTTGACTTGAGACTTGATTCGGACTTGCCTGTCTTGACTTGAGACTCGACTTGGGACTTCAATGCTAAGACTTGAGACTTACTTGGGACTTGTAAAACAATGACTTGGTCCCACCTCTGGAACTCGCCATCACTCATTTTTACTATAGCTGCATCTGAGTGGCGTAATGACTAATCGTGTGTACTTTGCCAAGTGCTCAGAGGGAGATAAAGCCTGACTAGCCCAGGAGGTCAAATCAGGTCAACGCCGTGGAAGATAAGAGGCTGATGATCCTAAAAGTGAATTTAGCTTGGTTGTATCTCTGCGTTTTTCTCGATGCCATCATACAACCAGAATATAATTTCAGGATGTCATCGCTATCATTGCTGATAGTTCCGATAGTTCAGAAGAGTTTACAGCAAACAGATTTGACCATACAATCATATTAATCTTAAGAGATAAGTGAATACACTGATGGAGAATTATCGTCTTTGAATTAATTATACTGTCTTCACTCAGCCCAACACAGCTGTTTGTGTGGTAAATACAATGTATCCATCTGTGGTGTTCAGCTACCGCCATTCTTCTGTACATAACAGGGCACTGGTAATGCCATGTTTGACGAAAGCTTTCACCAACGGCCAACTTCTCATGAATTGACTCTTTGTAGAGAGTGGTTGACTACCAAACTAGGAGGCCAATATTTGTTTAGTTGGAGTATGAATAGCGGCAGACAATTGTGTTTATTTGTACGGCTAAATCCAAGAGAAGTGTGTGAGTGATGATGACATCTAGGATTATTCTAATGCCGTCCCTTTTATGGGGAGAAGAGTCTCTTCCCATCCTTATTGTACAATCTTCATTAGCTCAGCTTTTGCAGAGAACGGCACTTTATTTTTAATTGAATAATCGCTATTTCATAAGCCTGGAGGTTATACAATGACAGAGGTTAGCCGGATATTCGGGAGACTCCCCCGGGAGTGTTCCCCTCAGAATTGCTGATACCAGGAGGATTCTTCTCACAGAGAAGAATGTAAAATATAAAACAAGAGCCGCATCAAGCCTAATTAAATCTTCACCCTTATTTGCATAGAACTGCGCTGGAGGCAGAGAACAGTTTTGCCAAAGCAATCCTGCACAGAAACCCGAGCCTCTTCAATGCAGACAAGCGCTGGAAATGAATAAAATCAATACTGATGCAGTGGTGTATGTCTGTCTATGGTGCCAAAGCCACAGAGAAAGCCAGAAATTAGAAAATATGGGGACGTAGGGCGGGCCCCAGGTTTCATAGCGGGATGATTCATTTAGGACAAAACTGAGGGGATAAAAGTCTCCCTTTCTGAGAGGTGTTCAAAGACCTCCTAAACTAGACCTGCGACTCTCAAGGGTGGCACTGACATCTGTGTGATGTACTCTATGAATTCAGCTCGTGTCTCCTCTTCCTCCTCATCCTCCACCTCCTCCTTGTCCTCCTCTACCTCTCACCTCCCTCTCTATGCCATTATCTGACAGGGAAGGGAGACCAGCCGAGCTAGATGTGTTACCAAGAACAAGCTCTACTGAGGAGTAGAATCCTGCTGCTGCTGCTGATGTGTACAAAGTGTGTTCTTAATAATTGATGGCCAGGAATGTTGCATCTGGGGAGAAAGGGAGTCTAGTCGTGATCAGAACCAGGTTGAGAGATCAATGTTTCCTCCTGCCACAATGAATATCAAATGTGGCCAATCTCCAAGCTGAGAATTAGTACAATAATTTCTCACCTTAAAATTTATGCAAACTTATTTTTGAATGAATAAGTCTTGAAAATATTTGTCCAATTTGCAGTTTCTACATAATCATTCCACTTCAGCGATAGTGACATGTAAGCATCACCATTCAAACCTACTTTGAGATGTAAACAACTGCCTCAACTTTATATTACGTGTATTTTTCACTAAAGTCATATCTGATAATTACATGTCCAATACATTCATTTTTGTTTAATCTCAATATCAAATAATGTATGGGTAACAATGTACCTTACTGTGATCGTTTTCAATTTAAAATGGTTAGAAAGAAACAAAATAGCTTCTTAGCAAAAGGCAATTTCTCAAGAATGTTGATTGACATGATAGTCTGGGAGTGGTCTGAGTTGGGAGGGGAAAACTGAAAATGTGTTGTTATTGGCAGAGAGGTTTGGAACTTTCTTTCATATTGGTCTATTAACTAATTTATCACCTGGTGATTTCACCAATCCGGCCAAAACTCTATCCCACCAAAACAGGCAGAAAATCCAGGCAATCTTTTCAAACAGCTCTTACACTAAATGGGGATTATCATAATTTTCACAATTTCACAGCATTATTCCAACCTCATAGTGTGGAAATAGGAATATCATGTTTTTAACTGCACAGGGCCCTTAATGACTTTCATTATCTGATTATTCATAATTCCATCAACACCTTATCCATGCAAAAAGTAATTAGTCTTCATTTGTGTCAAAGTGATTAACAGAAATATTGAAGGCATTGCCAATGATCAATTATCTGAATGTTCAGATTGAGTTTGAGATAATGGATATGCTGTTAAATGTCTCCACTGAGATTGAGAGATTCTCAAAGGGTCTAATTAAAACCTAAACACAATTATGGAAATGTACAGGAAAGTGCAGTTTAAATATAAGTAGTGTGCTTAATTTCCAAATAAATGCCTTTGATGCTCGTAAATGTTAAATTTTTTGCCTTGAGATAGGTCCCCCCCTTTTTTGTTGGGTTCCGGGGTCCTCCCCCCCAAAACAAAATATGTATAAGTACTGAAAAGCTTGGTTCTGGTGACTTTTTAAAAGGAAAAAATTTAATAAACCATCTAAAATATAATTTACATCCCCAGAAATGAGCTCAGTAACATACTGGTAAAATAATTATAGTATACAGGATGCAATTTAAGGTTGAATGCTGCAGCTATCTAAAGAAACACAACAGAGACCTTATTGATGAAATAAATAAGTTTATCTTGACAAAATGAACAGAGGAACATTTGACTGAACATGAATTAGAGCTCACTAATTCATATTCATCACAAAAAGTATTGGAAATCTCTTTCCAGGTTCTGATAAAAAACCTAGTTCTGACATAGTTTACAGTCTTTGTCAGAGCGCTTTATTCTTCTGGGCTTTTGGAAAAATATTTTCAAAGCTCTCCTGTAATTGAGCTCCTTGATGAGGGGGCCGTTGATGGAGAGCCACATGCAGGTGGCTAGATGCTCTCCCTGCAGTCTGTTCCTCAAGTCTGTTTTGACCTAAAGTAACAGAAAGAATCATAAGAGAAGGGAGAGGGACAAAGAGAATCTACTTTCACATTTAATTGTTCTTACTCGTTTCATTGCAGAGTAGTCCCTCTCACAATTAACGGAAGACAATGGTATAGTCAGTGTGATTGCTGCCAGCTGGCTAAGGCAGGGGAAGACTGCCCCCGCTCATCAAACTGCCAGGCCAGCTTTGTGTCATTGCCGTCAGCTGGTCTAAAATACATGAAAAACAAAAAGATGTACAACATTAAAGAAGAGCCGGTGTCCCCGCACATTGACTCTGTACCGGTACCCCCTGTATACAGACTCGCTATTGTTATTTTACTGCTGCTCTTTAATTATTGGTTACTTATATTTCTTATTTCTTTTGTATTTTTCTTAAAACTGCATTGTTGGTTTAGGGCTTGTAAGTAAGCATTTCACTGTAAGGTCTACACCTGTTGTATGTGACAAATAACATTTTATTTTATTTTAACAGAGTGGTAGTTCAACAGGAAAAAGGGTTGAGCAACACTGGCCTAAAATGTTATTTTCAAAAGATTGTCACACTCAGGCCATACCTTGAACGCCTCAGCTAGCACATGTTGCTTGTAAGAGGGCCACTCTTAAAGCACAGCAGCCTCTGGCTCTTGCAAAAACTGCCTGGAGAGGAGGGTCAGGTTAAAGGTGTTTATCATCTTACTAGAGAACGCAACCTGAGGTCCCAACACACTGAAGGCCCCCAGAATCTCCAGGTGTTGGAACCTCCAGTCTCGGCTGTCCTGGAGGCCAACAAGACTTGATTACAACACAAAACAGAAAATAAGTGATTAATAGCTATTTGTTTTAGTTTATCCAACACACATGATGTAACATTGGTTTCATCACAGCATTTGAAAACAAATGTTTTTACCTCCTCTCTGAACCGAGCGCAGAAATGCTCCCTGGTCTTGGTCTTCTCCACCTGGCCTCTCCCTCTCCTCCCTCCTCCCTTGACTAACCATGTGGCATATTATATAGCCACGGCTTCAGCCTGTCAATTTTAAGCCACTTTGGGTCTCATCCGGATTGCCGGCAGTGCGCACTTGGCCTTTTATCTATTCCTCTTTCTTCTCCTTCTCTCAGCTCTCCTCTCTCCTTTTCTCCTTCCATCTCCCCTCCTGGCTTTCTCCTCTCCTCTGCTCCATTCTGTCCCTCCTGCATCCCTACCTCACTCCTGGGATTCTGACTCTTCTCTGTCTAGTAAAGTAAGCCATACACTTGTTATAAAAACGATAGCTTAAGCTTTTAAAAAGTTAGCTTACTAAAGAAAGTTTTATTTAATTCAGGCTGATTTTACGTTAGCTAGGTAAGTTAACATTACCTGACACTCTTGTCCCTCCCTCCCCTTTCTCTTTTGCTGCCGTGGCTGGAAATGTTTCAATAAACTAATCTGAGAAAAAAATAAATCAAATCAAAGACTGATGAATGTAGCTATCTTGTTTGCACTTACAGTTCCAAACAAACTAGCTAGCTAACTTGCTTGACTAGTAACGTTAGATAACTATGTTTCTATCATCAACATACTTGTGGATATTGGATAGCTAAATGCCGTTACAATTGTGGCAACAATATTATAGATCTAAATTATGTTAGTAGAGTTTTTAGGTTATAGCTAGCTTATGTAGTTAACTAGTTGGCAAGCTAACGTTAGTCAAACAAACAAGCTAGCATACCTTTCTTGCAGTTCCTCAGGCAGGAGCACTCTGAGGTGATTCAAGTGAATTGTGGTTTGCGCCGCAGAGCATCTGTATCGAGCACTGGTCACTTGCACACCGGTCACTGGCACGCTGTGTTTCTTGAGTTGCAGGCTGCCTACCACAGCTCACAGAACTAAAAAACCTTCAGAACTGGGTTGAACCAAGACAGATTATCTATTACCAAGAAAAGTGAATGTGATTTACAGAACTTTATTGAAACTATGTTTGGTAGAAATATGATGTTTCTTTTGGTGTAGCGGCAATGATTCTGCCATGGCAGAGCGCCACACTTAAATGAATGCAGAGGAAACACTGCCTTGTAGTCCATACCACAATGAATTGAGGATGTTCTGGAAGCACAGCCGCGAGCTGCCCAGGGACATAAGCCTACCAGATGAGCTAAATTACTTCTATGCTCGCTTCGAGGCAAGCAACACTGAAGCATGCATGAGAGCATCAGCTGTTCCGGATGACTGGGTGATCACGCTCTCCGTAGCCGATGTGAGTAAGACCTTTAAGCAGGTCAACATTCACAAGGCCACGGGGCCGGATGGAATACCAGGACGTGTACTCCGAGCATGCGCTGACCAACTGGCAAGTGTCTTCACTGACATTTTCAACCTGCCCATTACTGAGTCTGTAATACCAACATGTTTCAAGCAGACCGCCATAGTCCATGTGCCCAAGAACACTAAGGTAATCTGCCTAAATGACTATCGACCCGTAGCACTCACGTCTGTAGCCATGAAGTGCTTCGAAAGGCTGGTCATGACTCACATCAACAACATTATCCCAGAAACCCTAGACCCACTCCAATTTGCATACCGCCCCAACAGATCCACAGATGATGCAATCTCTATTGCACTCCACACTGCCCTTTCCAACCTGGACAAAAGGAATACCTACATGAGAATGCTGTTCATTGACTACAGATCAGCGTTCAACACCATAGTGCCCTCAAAGCTCATCACTAAGCTGAGGACCCTGGGACTAAACACCTCCCTCTGCAACTGGATCCTGGACTTCCTGACAGGCCGCCCCCAGGTGGTAAGGTTAGGCAACAACACGTCTGCCACACTCATCCTCTACACTGGGGCCCCTCAGGGGTGTGTGCTTAGTCCCCTCTTGTACTCCCTGTTCACCTACAACTGCATGGCCAAACATGACTCCAACACCATCATTAAGTTTGCAGATGACACAACAGTGGTTGGCCTGATCACCGACAACGATGAGACAGCCTATAGGGAGAGGTCAGAGAACTGTCAGTGTGGTGCCAGGACAACAACCTCTCCTTCATTGTGAGGAAGACAAAGGAGCTGATCGTGGACTACAGGAAAAGGTGGGCCGAACAGGCCCCCATTAACATCGACGAAGCGCACAGCAAGCGGTACCCGGAGTGCCTAGTCTAGGACCAAAAGGCTTCTCAACAGCTTCTACCCCCAAGCCATAAGACTGCTGAACAAATAATCAAATGGCCACCCGTACTATTTACATTGCCCCCACCCCATTTGTTTTTTTACACTGCTGCTACTCGCTGTTTATTTTCTATGCATAGTCACTTTACCCCTACCTACAAATTATCTCAACTAACCTGTAGCCCCGCACATCGACTCTGTAGCGGTACCCCCTGTATATAGCCTCATTATTGTTATTTGATTGTGTTACTTTTTATTCTTTTTTACTTTAGTTTATTTGGTAAATATTTTCTTAACTCTTTCTTGAACTGCATTGTTGGTTAAGGGCTTGTAAGTAATCATTTCAACACCTGTTGTATTCGGCGCATGTGACAAATAAAGTTTGATTTGATTTGAAACAACTACAAAAGAACACCAATAAGAAGAATTGACTTGCTTGGGCCAAGAAACAAGAGCAATGGACATTGGTCTGATGAGTCCAAATTTGAGATAATGGTTCCAATCGCTGTCTCTTTGAGAGACGCATAGGTAAATGGATGATCTCCACATGTGGTTACCACCATGAAGCATGGAAGAGGAGGTGTGATGGTGCAACAGTATCTTCTAAATCAAAGAGGAATAGGCGAAGCATGAATACGTTGGCTATATGAATAAAGATTTAGTGTAGCCAAAGCTTAAAGAGTCCTCTGGGAAACACGGAACATCACTTTGGTTCCTACCCTGTCACAACAACTCATCCACGGAATTTTCATTCGTTGTCATGTCAAACAACACTGTATTCAAAGTGCCCACTATTATTTATATTCTAACTATATAATTATAATAAACATTTCATTTCCATGATTCCAAAAGTTCACCCAAGTGTTTTGATCTAAATCACAATTGCAACATTTGGTTAAAAATAAGGCCTAGTATTTTTGCCCATATCGTGGCAGTGTGGAAATGATCTCAAATGAGTGCAGGAAATGCATAAATTATTTTAGGTTGAAGTTGAATTGAACAGTATTAAACAATCCGAATGGAGAAAGACCCATTTAAATAATTTAGAATATATGTGTTGCCACCCTAGGGTCACGCACTACTCATCAAGCAAATGTAGAACTTTTATTAATCAAAAACATCAAATACCGTCATACCGTCAACATTTATTAAATACTATGATGTGACATTTTGGCCATATCACCCAGCCCCTGTGGCTACTTGGAAGAATCTAAAATATATTTTGATTTGTATAACACTTTTTTGGTTCCTTCAATGTAGAAAATAGTAAAAAGAAAGAAAAACCCTTGTCCAAACTTTTGACTGGTACTGTATAGTGTATCTCATAATTAATAATGTATTCATTTATTATATGATCGTAACACACCCTTACAAAAAGGAACATTCCCTATACAAATGGTGCCCCGTGTGAGGGAAACCCCTCTCATTCTATTGATATAGGTGTACGAGTGGGCACACCGTTGTATCTGTGGGTGCCATTGTCGAGACTGTAATGATGACCTTCCAGTGTAAATAGCCCATCTATTTGCTGTATAATTAATCCATTAAACAACACTGTTTATGCCTTTTGATGTACTATGGCGATGTGCCGGCTGCTGGGAGGAGCCTATCAAGCGGAACCCGCTGTTTGAACTGTGTCTCTCGGCACCGGGAGGGGGGCAGGTTAGGGTGTAGCGCGATTACTTGGTGTGGTTCTCCATGCCCAGTCACACTGTCGTATTAAGGTCATTCTCGAGTGCTGAACCTTTTGGAGTTTAACTTAATCTAAAATCGATTTAGACACTCCTCCAGCAGCCCTGAAGTGAATTGGTCAATCACTGTGCTAGCAATGCGTTCCAAGAAGTCTGTGTGAAAACATCAGCTATTTCTGGTATTTGAGACCATCGTACCATAGCACAGCAAGGACAGTGTTAATACAGAGCATTATCGGTAATTCTGTGATTAATGTTAATCGTGACTTTCTCTTAAATGTTATCCTCACTGGCTGTCTGTCTAATGATCCTATAGCATCTGCTAAGCATTTCAAACAGCAAGAAGCAGTCAGTAAAAACGAATGTGGCCACCTGCAGTGGGAGATTCACTTGTAGGAACCATACGAGGTATTCCACGACTGTCGACAACAGTTGTAGAAAAGCAGCATGCTTGGCTTAGCAGCGGCAAAAACTCCTGGCCTATTGATTTTCTGTCCTGGTGGTACAGCACATACACCAGTCTATGGCCTACAAAGAGAATTCATATGAGGCAGAGCACAGTAGATCCTTACCAAGAACCCATATACAGCACTTGCAGAGAAAGAGGGGGGAATGGTGGTGTAAAGCCTCATCTCTCTTTTCTGCTTGGAATAAGGTCCCCCTGGAGCTATTGATCCAAGAGTGCATTGCCCCTCTACAGCACCCTTGCCTCTGGCTGTCAGATGCTTTGTCTTCAACTATCGCTGCCCACGATGGCTGACAGCATGACTGGGATCCCAGGGGCACAATTTAACAAACTAATGGTTAACTCTATGAAGGTTTAGTCCGAAACACCCAAAAAGTTGGTTACTGTGCCTTGTAATGGTTCAGTGATGGAAAGTTATGTAAGTGCTTAATTTTTCCAAACCTAGTTCTACCATTGCATGAAGATAAACACAATGTAAGAATGAGCTGACAATAATTGCAAATTCTAACATTGTAATTAATACATTTCACATATGCTATCGCAAAAATAATAATTTGGTTGTGTTTATGTAGGCCTTGGGTAACATTAGAATACCATTGTTTTTTATTTGAAATAACAATAGCATTTTCATTCGTTTTTATGTTACTGTAGGCTATACTAAAAACAAAGAAACACAAAAAACACCCAAATTCAAGTGTTCAATCAATTGTATTCGTGGAGTGTCTTTGTTACAGCTAGGAAACAGAAAACATATGTGTTGGAACATAGCAACAGCTTATTTTTATAATGACAAAATAAATAAAATACCCCAACCACCAAGACGCACGGCCACCAAGACGCGCGGCCAGCAAGACGCTCGGCCACCAAGACGCGCGGCCAGCAAGACGCTCGGCCACCAAGACGCTCGGCCACCAAGACGCGTGGCCACCGAGACGCTCGGCCACCAAGACGCACGGCCAGCAAGACGCGCGGCCAGCAAGACGCGCGGCCAGCAAGACGCGCGGCCACCAAGACGCGCGGCCACCAAGACGCTCGGCCACCAAGACGCTCGGCACCCAAGCGCGCGGCCACCAAGACGCCTCGGCCACCAAGACGCGCGGCACCAAGACGCGCGGGCCAGCAAGACGCGCGGCCAGCAAGACGCCGCGGACACCAAGACGCACGGCCACCAAGACGCACGGCCAGCAAAGACGCGCTCGACGGCCAGCAAGACGGCTCGACCAGCAAGGACGGCACGACACCCAAGACGCACGGCCACCAAGGACGCACGGCCAGCAAGACGCGCGGCCACCAAGACGCGCGGCCACCAAGACGCGCGGCCACCAAGACGCGCGGCCACCAAGACGCGCGGCCACCAAGACGCATGGCCAGCAAGACGCACGGCCAGCAAGACGCACGGCCAGCAAGACGCACGGCCAGCAAGACGCTCGACCAGCAAGATGTGCGGTCA
Source organism: Salvelinus sp. IW2-2015 (assembly GCF_002910315.2). Taxonomy (NCBI): domain Eukaryota; kingdom Metazoa; phylum Chordata; class Actinopteri; order Salmoniformes; family Salmonidae; genus Salvelinus; species Salvelinus sp. IW2-2015. The sequence continues at coordinate 7,130,511 of NC_036872.1, forward strand.
AATTATGAAAACATCAGTAGCCTAAACAGTAATATAAGCACCAAGTGGCCTTGATAAATAGTGAGAAAGCAATAATGGCATTAGAATAAATATAGGCAATTATTGTCAGCTCGTGCTTACATTGTGTTCGTCTTCACACAATGGCATCAGTTGGATTTAATTTAGCTGTTATCACTTATCCTAACAGTTGACATAAATCTTTGTAACTTTCACTTGCTTGACACACTTTGATATACCTTTGTTTGGTTGTACTGCGTAAGTCTACAGTTCTCTATTGTTGTCTTGTTGTTCTTCAGCACCTTTGTGGAGTACAACAGCTGTGCAGGTGGCTTATTTTGCACAGAGGGAGGGAGGGAGCGACTCACTTTGTTCATGGTGCCGACTAGGCGTGTTATTTGCGAGCAACTTGTTCGCCAATGACAGTGAAGTGAAGAAATTGTCCATGGTGACATTTCACCCTTTGCCATCATAAGGTTCAACAAGCCTCATCACTACATTCTCCAGCACTTGCTCAACTGCTGCCCGATGTGGATCTTTTCCCAGATATTGAAAGCCGTTCAGCATGTACAATTACACTCACTCTCACAGTGTACCCACTCCAAGTAGGCCAGATCAGACGGATAAGACTGTTTGGATTGGGTGGACTGATAGAGTACATGCCATTTTGAGATTATAATTAGAACAGATCAATACAATAGAATGGACCACCACCCTGTTCTTCAATTGGTGATTACATTATCATGCATCGTTCGCTTCCCCTCGCTCATTAACTCACCAATTCACCCCCTTTCTCCCTCCCCATCATACTTCATTTATTTTATCTGTTGTGATATGTGTGGAATTAGTTTCAATATAGTTTAGGTTCAGTTTCGAGGCAATTATCGGGGTGATTATCAGCTGGGCACTGCACATTCAACTGTCAGGAGAAGGAGAGGCAATGGGGGGAAACCATTCAAAAACGACGTGCCCTCCTAAAACTGGTTATAACTCCAGTTCTGTTTGTAATATTATTAAGATACACCGACAGCGTGTTTTATAGATGTATTGATGGAAAGTCAAGAACGGAGGGGGCATGACTTCGAAAAGGGACAGAGTAATCATGTTTTTAAATTCATGAACTTTCGCGGTTCTAGTGTAAAATCACAGCTGTTCAGGTCAGATCATGACTAGCCTCTCCTCTGTCTTCAAACTCAGGTTTGAAGAGGATGCATGCCCTGACCATCCAAGCCAACTACGAGCTGCGCATTGACCTGGAGGACTTTGAGAACAGCACAGCCTTCGCCCAGTACGGAGCCTTTGGAGTGGGACTGTTCTCCGTTGACCCGGATGAGGATGGATACCCGCTGACTGTTGCTGATTACTCAGGCACTGCAGGTACTGCAATACCCTACTGTACTGTAGCCATTTATTATGGCTCATACACATTTGTTTCATAGACTTTATAAATTACCCTTAAAGCATTTATAAATTGTACTGATCTTCCTATTGGTCAATGCCCCCCCTCTCAGGGAAGAAATACAATTTCTAAACATCCAAATATCAGGAAAATCCATTTCAGACATCTGTTCACCAGTATGAGAGTCTTTCTCTGGCTGTTGTTTGTTCTACATCAGCTGTAGATCATGCGCAGCAGCATCCAGGCAATGTGTGTGTGATTCTCCACGGTTCAGCTCTTCTGTCGCGGAGGGCTCTTTTGGACATGAATTGGGTCCCTCCACTCCGTTAGTCCCAGGTTCCCCCTTCCTCAGCCCCTCACTCATGGTTGGGCCCAGCTGGACAGAATCATGACCTTCCAGGGCTGCTGGAAAGGGCAGGGATGATGAAGCTGTAGGATGCCTCTGTGGCCACGGCAAATAAAGCAGGCCATTAGGTTATTACGGCCTGACATAAACAAACAGTCGGATTATCATCAATCAGGAGGAGAATATCGCTTCCACTTGATTTAATTAGTGAGGTTGTCTTTAAATGCCTGCTGCCAGGGATTCATGCAACATTGATTCCCAATCTTATCAATTAAAGTTGATTTTTCATCCTCTCTTGTTGTTTTTGTTCAGACGAATTGAGGCTCTGGGATTTAAAAAAATAAGAAGTTTGTATCAAGGCCCAGTGCAGTCAAAATTGTGATTTCCCTGTGTTTTATATACACTGAGCATACAAAACATTAATGACACCTGCTCTTTCCATGACATAGACTGACCATGTTAATACAGGTGAAAGCTATGATCCGTTATTGATGTCACTTGTTTAATCCACTTCAATCTGTATAGATGAAGGGGAGGAGAGGTTAGAGAATGATTTTAAGCCTTGAGACAATTGAGACATGGATTGTGTATGTGTGCCATTCAGAGGGTGAATGGGCAAGACAAAATTCTTAAGTGCCTTTGAAAGGGGTACAGTATGTGCCAGGCGCAACGGTTTGTGTCAAGAACTGCAACTCTGCTGGGTTTTTCATGCACAACAGTGTCCCATGTGTATCAATAATGTTCCACCACCCAAAGGACATCCACCTAGTTTACCCAACTGTGAAAAGCATTGGAGTCAACATGGGCCAGCATCCCTGTGGAACGCTTTCGACACCTTATAGAGTCCATGCCCCAATTCATTTTCAGGGCAAAAGTGGGGGGCGCAACTCAATATTAGGAAGGTATCCTTAATGTTTGTACACTCAGTTTATATTTCCATCCTATGAGCTTGGAATAATACTGTCAAATTGTGAAAACGGTGATAATGCCCGTGTAAGAGTAAGAGTAGTGTAAGAGATGTTTGAAAAGACTTCCTGAAATATCAGACTTTTTTTGTTGGGATAGAGTTTTGGCCTGCCTCACCAGGCAGTAAATTAGTTAATATACCAATAAGAAAGAAAGAGAGTTCCAAACCTCTCTGCCAAAAATAACTTGTTTTCAGTTCTCTCCTCTTGCTTGAGAAGTTGCTCTTCGCTAAGAAGCTTCACTATAATACCAAAAGTATGTGGACACCTGCTCGTTGAACATCTCATTCCAAAATCGTGGGCATTAAGGTCCCCCCCTTTACTGCTGTAACAGCCTCCACTCTTCTGGGAAGGCTTTCCACTAGATGTTGGAACTTTGCTGCAGGGAATTGCTTCCATTCAACCGCAAGAGCATTAGTGAGGTTGGGCAGGGATGTTGGCCGATTAGGCCTGGCTCGCAGACGGCGTTCCAATTCATCCCAAAGGTATTCGATGGGGTTGAGGTCAGGGCTCTGTGCAGGTCAATCAAGTTCTTCCACATCGATCTTGACAAAACCTTTTTGTATGGACCTCGCTTTGTGCATGGGGGCATTGTCATGCTGAAACAGGAAAGGACCTTCCCTAAACTGTTGCCACAATGTTGGAAGCACAGAATCTTCAAGAATGTCATTGTATACTGTAGTGTTAATATTTCCCTTCACTGGAACTAAGGGGCTAACCCCAGACTATTATTCCTCCTCCACCAAATTTTACAGTTGGCAATATGCATTTGAACAGGTAGCGTTCTCCTGGCATCCACCAAAACCAGATTCGTCCATCGGACTGCCAGATGGTGAAGTGTGATTCATCACTCCAGAGAGCACGTTTCCACTGCTCCAGAGTCCAATGACGGCAAGCTTTACACCACTCCAGCCGACACTTGGCATTGCGCATGGTGATCTTAGGCTTGTATGCGGCTGCTCGGCCACGGATACCCATTTAATGAAGCTCCCGACTAACAGTTATTGTGTGGACATTGCTTCCAGTGGCAGTTTGGACCTTGGTAATGATTTTTACGCGCTTCAGCACTCAGCAGTCCAGTCTTGTGAGCTTGTGTGGCCTACCACTTCGCGGCTGAGCCGTTGTTTCTCCTAGATGTTTCCACTTCAAATAATAGCACTTACAGTTGACCGGGGCAGCTCTAGCTCTTCAGTAAAGCCATTCTACTGCCAATGTTTGTCTATGGAGATTGCATGGCTGTGAGATTGCATGGCTGTGCATGGCTCAATTTTATACACCTGTCAGCAACGGGTGTGGCTGAAACAGCAGAATCCACTCATTTGAAGGGGTGTCCACAGACTTTTGTTTTTTGTTGTTGTTTTTTTACCATTTTAATTGAAAACAATCACAGTAAGGTAGTTAATTGTTACCCAGAAATGTTTTGATATTGAGATTTTTTTTAAACGGCAGCATTGGACCTTAATAAAATGTTACTCTGCAGCAGCACTGTTTTGACTTCAGCACAGTCCTGAGTTTGCTTTCAATACCTGGATTTAAATGATTTGTTCTTCATATATTTGGTTTCAATTAAGTGACATCTGGGAGGAACAGTTTGAGATTTGACAGTCAAAACCAATGATAAAGGATATGTTCACATATTGACTAAGACAGTACTTGTATTTCCCCCCCCCCCCCCCCCCCKCGTTTGTTCTGCATCCGTGCCTTTTATTCTTTGATAATTAATCTTCAATCCTTGCAAAGATTATTTAACCATTATCCTAAACAACAAAATGATGGTTATATACTACAGAATTGTGCATCATATATAAACATGAAATGAGTACTCTACCGGCAGAGAAATAGGGCGAACGTGCAATTACCTGTGATGATGAGGCGCACTAGCTGTTCACACTTTAAGTGCTTACTCTCAGAACTTGAAAGAAACACATTAATGACATTTTTTTACCTAACCAAAGTGTTTTAACCATATCATTACTAGAGCCACAGGAGTGTTGAGTATGTTTTATTACAATGCTTGTGGAGAGCACATAATTTCCCTCTGATGTTTTTAATGTATTCATTATGAATATGATTATGAGTTCCGGTGCATGTTCAAATACTTTCGCTGCTCTCATTGTAGGTTTCTCCCAGGATATTTGATTAAAATGTGTCCAACATTACATTACATTACATTACATTAAATTTGTTATAATGGTACAGTAGGCATCCATTTACACTGCATCTTCAGGAGTTTGAGAGGTTTAATCATCAATGCAGTGTGTCATTATCATATCCTGCCACTATGTTTACAATAATTCTATATTTAAATGGTTGCCAACCTTTTTTAGCTGTAATCCACGAGCGTGTTGAAGCGGTTAAAGTCAGCATAGAATAGATGTACAAGAGGTTGGCATACAATATTCTGGGGTACTTTTTCCATATGAAGAGAGGCAGACTCGTCCTACACTGCCCTAATAAGCTGACTCTTCCCTTTGTGCATTGCATGATTTTACTATTATCATCCCCATGCTCTTTCATCATCTTCACGAACAAAACAAATCATGTGGTCTGTTATAATTCCATTTCATTGTTGTATGAGTAGAGGAGTTAAACTGACATTTCAAAAATGTTCAACTTCATATTCATAATGTCCAGCGCCACCCCAACATGAACATGTGTGAAAATGGCGCGTTTCTATGTTTTTTTTGTAAAAAGGATAGAGGAAGATGAGTGTTTCCTATGACATCATCAACCAATTAGTATACAATTAGTAGGCAATTAGTAGGAAGTGCCTACTCATAATTGGTTAAAATCACATGATGCACACCAATGATGTCATTGGAATCACTTATCTTCCTCAATCTTTTTTACTACAAAACATAGAATATTGCCATTTTCACGTACTGTATGTAGATGTTGGGGTGGTGCAGGAGAATATGAATATTAAGTAGAACATTTTTGAAATTTCCCTTTCACCCAGTGTCCTGGCAAAATTCCAGTGTAATTTGGTGTTCTCAGCCAACTCACCTAGTAAAACAAGGGTTAAATAAGTCTATAGTCTGAGGCACTTGGTGGGAAATTGAAATATATGTTAAAATCTGTAATCTGCATAATGTGATAGTTAGGGGGAAGATTTTTCTCCTTACCATCAGCCCATGATTACGAGGCATGATATGGAAGCAAAATCTGAGAGGATATCCATACAAAAAAATGGAGTTAGTGCTATGTGGGCAATAAGCAGCTGTCGCTAAGAGCTGCCTGGTCCAGCCACAGCAGAATTAGCACCTCCAGAGTAGAGCGTGGTGCTGCACAAAGGGGATTTGATTAATTCACCACTGGCTGCTGTATTACATCCCTGAGACATACATCGTAGGGTTTAATAAGGCCACCACCACAGCCTACAGCCTCTCCACCAGTCTTCCTCTGATCTGCACACACACACACAGACATATGTAAGCATGCACAGATACACACAAACACCACCCACACCCACCCACACATATCCTACTGGGCAGACACTGGTTGAATAAATGTTGTTTCAATGTAATTCGTCAGTGTCTTGTGACGTGGAATCATAGTGGAAAATAGATTGGATTCGAAAAAAGTCATCAACCAGTACTGTTTTCATCTCATTTCAACCAACATTGTAAACATTGAAATTAGGGTAAAACTTCAACTTAAATACATTGACTTAACTTGACTAACAGGTTGTTACATCAATCTATTTTCAGCATAATCATCAGAACTATATATGTTGAAATTGCATTGAAAGATGCACGTAGACATTTTACTAATATCTTTATCCTATATTGATTACATATTGTGTGGTTGAATTTATGTAGAATTTCATATTTGATTAGAAATATTTTATTTGACCTTGTTTCAATGTTGATAGTAAAATGGTATGTTTGAATCAACGTCATTGTTTCAACGTCATGCCATCAACCTAAATAAAGAGCTATATTGAATGTGAAGCCACAGTCCAACAATTCCTGCCTGAACATTGACTCATACTGGTATATAATGGGTAATAATCTTCAGTGAGAACAAGTATACCATCCAGATCTACCTCTATCTACTCTGCTTGGCTTTGGAAACAAGCTGTGTTCGATTCAGCTGAGCTATCATGTCAACTCATTTCTCCCCTCCTCTCTCACTCACTAACACAGAACCTGGCAATAGCAAAGTAATTTACTTGCCCGTCCCTGTGGTTTTCATTTATTTCAGTATAATGTTATATTTCACCAAGCAGTAGTGGTCTTTCTTTTTAAACCTCTCACACATATACCACCATACATGTCATCATGATCCTGTCAAAGTGCTAAAATGCTGGCTACCTCTCTCATTCCCCACCCTCTCTTTATTTCGCTCTCTCCCTCTCCTCCCTGTTTCTGCACCCACCCCTCCTCCTGTCTGTCTGTCTTTGTAAGGTGACTCAATGCTCAAACACAACGGGATGAAATTCACCACCAAGGACCAAGATAACGACCACTCAGAGAACAACTGTGCCTCCTTCTACCACGGTGCCTGGTGGTACCGCAACTGCCACACGTCCAACCTGAATGGACAGTACCTGCGTGGGCCGCACACCTCCTACGCCGACGGTATTGAGTGGTCCTCCTGGACGGGCTGGCAGTACTCCCTTAAATTCGCTGAGATGAAGATTAGAGCCACGACAGAGGAGAACAAATGAAAGGGAACAGATAGTACGAGAAACCATAGATTGATGGACTTTGGCGTTATTAAAGACACTCTACCTGCCGAAAATTAGAATAAGGACTCTGAAACCTTAATCTGCTCGTACTGTAACCCCTTTCCAAAAACATTCTCAATCCCCTCCAAACGTTGACCATTTTGTGGTGTTGTGTTGAAACCTCCAAGGTTTTGTAACCTTTTGTAGCTTCTTGCTGATCTGATCATGTTTCTAAGAATGATTTAAAAAACAATGCAGGCAATGTCAGAACTACAGTATTGTTGTGCTTTTAAAAGGAAAGCTGTGGAATTTTGAAATATGAAACGTTAGGATTTTTCTCATTCTCTTGAGTGAAATTGAATTGAATGAATTGAGTTTCCTACAGTTTATTTGGGTTGTCCCAGCTGCTTGTATGTACCGTTAACTTTGCATCTGACAGCAGTCTGAGTTCTCCTAAGTGTTACGCAGGGGGTTCAGTGAACCCCGCTCACGAGATGAGGAACCTTGCTTGAGACCTGAATACGTGTGATAGGTCCCTGAGCTAATGCTCAGACGTTAGCTCAGTGGGTTAACACTGTCTTGAGACACGCAAGAGACACAGGTTTGAACCCCAGTCAGTTACATGATCTTGTGGTTTACCCCTAGCTCCTTTTTGACCCCTAGACATACCTTGTACAGATCATGTGTCAGTCCAGTGCCCCAGTAAGACACATTCATGACAAAGCATTATATCAGTCAGTCAGACAGGGGTTTTAAAGCCAGCCCAATCACTTCACAAAAGGCAGCCTTGCCTTTTACATAACATTTACAAATACAATGATCCCACAAGAGTGGCTTTGAGCAACATGCACGTGTGACCTGTTACAATGAAAGTAGAGAGAATGAAGAGAATACGTGAAAGGGCTGGGCCAGCCCAGGCGTGCCAATTATAATCAGAGGCCTGGATCTCTGAGAACCAAGTCTATTCACTGATATGCTATCTTGACTCAACTCAAATTAGTCCTTTCAATATACTGGATTTTGCTTACTCCTGAAGCCTTCTAGTCTGTCATCTTCAGGAGATGATTGATAATGTAAGGCAAACTGTGTTCTTTACTCAGTCAGAGCACCAAAAATTGAGATTCCCCTATGGGCAACCAAAGTTAAAAAAAATATGAAAACATTGTGACATAATACAACAACTGCTGGTAATTCATTCCCTGCAAAGAGCAGCCTTTTCATTTGTCCAGATGTTGAACGACATTGTGTCACTGGTACAGTATGAGTGTATGTCTTTCTCATTATTTACAGTGATATGATATAGTGTTCGATACCTTGGAGGCAGCAGACAATTGTACATCTGTGTAGTTTCCAGACCTGGGTTCAAATACATTTGTATCTGCTATTAAAAATACTTTTTATTGTGTATTTGAGTATTTTTAAATATACAGCCCAAAACAATGACTTTTATTTGAGTATTTGAATGTTTATTACAAAAATGGAACAAATAAAAAAGTCTATCAAATTGTATTTGAAAGTATTTTCAAATACTTTTCTGGAACACTGTTTGAATCCCTTTTCAAATATATTTTCACCAAACATATTTCAAATACCCTCAAATACTCTGCTTTAAATGTTTAGCAAAATCCAGATGTTTATATACAATCCTATGAATATATGTTCTAAGTAAATCGATCAATGAATTGCTCAAAGGGACTTAGATTTTGGCCACCAGATGGAAGCAGTGTGTGTGCAAAGGTTAAGACTGATCCAGTGGAGAATTACATTACTGCACAATATTTTGTATCAAGTCTGCCAGGAATTTGCCTAAATATGGCAAATTGGTCAATTCATACATTTTCAAGTACATAACTATAGAGAACATACAAAAATGCTATGGTAATAAATGTTTTTATCTTATACAATAACTTTCACACATCTAGATGGCCGGGCGGGGTGGGTGTGGAGTCAGAGACAGCAGTGGGGTCAAACTGTAGATCCCAGTTCATACATTTGAACATATAAATTGATTTTATCAAACAAAACGATGCTACATTTTATCTCTGGGACCCTCAGGATGACAAATCAGAGCAAGATTACTGATTGTAAGTACATTATTTACCTTCAGAGGTGAATGTATCAAACTAGTTGCCGTGATACGTTTTTTGTTGTTGTGTACTCCTCAAACGGTAGCATGGTATTTGTTCACTGTAATAGCAACTGTTAATTGGAGTTAGACACTGCAGTTAGATTTACAAGAATTTAAGCTTTCTCCCCATATAAGACATGTCTATGTCCCAGGAAAGTTGGCTGTTATATACAACGTCATTCTAGTCACATTAGCGCACATTAGCAACAACCGCTCCGGTTTAGGGACACCTATCCTGTAGAGGTTTAAACTGCTGAGGGATAGGGCTGGTGAAATGTTATCAAAAACAACAAAGATATTGAGGATTACCTAATCACCCAATATCTTCCACCAACTACTGATCCTCTGAAATTCTGGAAAACACACAGTCACACACACCCAACACTGAGCAGAGTTGCTGCTGAGTACTTACATGTCCCAGCATCCTCCGCAGCTGTGGAGCGGCATTTTAGCATTGGAGGGCGTATCTTCAGACCAGATCGCTGCTCAATGTCTGACAAGCTTTTTGAAACCCTGCTGTTTTTTAAATGTAACATGGCATCTTGCCATCTTTCATGAGACACCAACGTAAGGTAGCCTAGTGGTTAGAGCGTTGGACTAGTAACCGAAAGGTTGCAAGATCGAAGATCAGCTCCCTGAGCTGACAAGGTAAAAATCTGGCATTCTGCCCCTGAACATGGCAGTTAACCCACTGTTCCTGGGCTGTCATTGAAAATAAGAATTTGTTCTTAACTGACTTGTCTAGTTTAATAAAGGTAAAATAAATATTGTGATTAAAAAGTGAAGTAAGACCTATACATGTAAAATCTAAATACTTGTTTTGTAAAGTAATTTAAATACCTGAAATCGTATTTGAACCGAGATCTGGTGGTGCCTATAAAAGTCAGAGTGACAAAGGGTTGTTACAAAGTAGAAATGGCACATTGAGGCTCACAACTTGGAGTCAATATTGAGACAACATTGTGTTGTGTGTTTGCCGGGAATGTGGTGGTCTCCTATGCATTCTGTAGTATGTTGCAGCCATTGTTAATTTACTGTAATTTTGTATTTATGTTTAAGTTACTGTTTGTTTTGTCATGAGTCTTTCCATTTAAAGGTTGAGTGAAAATATTGCTTATATGGTGATAGGTAGAGAGGTCTGTTTAAGTTAGGCTGAAACACACTTAAAGTGAGATTTTAATGTTGGTATTATTATGAGTGTTTTTATAATGGTAAGCTGTTGTTGTAAAATATCCCTCAGTCCAATATGAGCACTTAATAATCAGATCTTCTGATTAACATTCAGTATACTTTTTATGTTTTTGTCTCAAAATGAATAAAACAAAAAAACATTGTGTTTCGATGTGTAAAGTTGTCTCATCACAGTATTTTAAAATAAAGGTATACTATAAGAACTAACATTTATCACTTTACAAACTTAGTTTTTTATTTCTTATGATTGTAGCCTAATCGTATCAAATCAAATCAAATGTTATTGGTCACATACACATGGTTAGKAGATGTTAATGCGAGTGTAGCGAAATGCTTGTGCTTCTAGTTCCGACAATGCAGTAATAACCAACYAGTAATCTAACCTAACAATTCCACAACTACTACCTTATACACACAAGTGTAAAGGGATAAAGAATATGTACATAAAGATATATGAATGAGTGATGGTACAGAACGGCATAGGCAAGATGCAGTAGATGGTATCGAGTACAGTATATACATATGAGATGAGTAATGTAGGGTATGTAAACATAAAAGTGCATAGTTTAAAGAGGCTAGTGATACATGTATTACATAAAGATGGCAAGATGCAGTAGATTATATAGAGTACAGTATATACATATACATTATATTAAGTGGCATTGTTTAAAGTGGCTAGTGATACATTTTTGATCAATTTCCATCTATCACTCATTATAGTTACTCAATTAGATGATAATTCCACCATAAGAGGGACATGAATTAAACATTCTCAATAACAGAGTACTGTCAGTTTGTCATTGGGGGAAGGGACAAAAAGATAGTTTTTCTACAGATATACTGTAGACTACAATATTAGTACAGTTTTCTAAATTGCTTTAGTGCTATTGGTTACACATGGTCTGTGGCTGTGATGCTCCAACAACGTTGGAGGCAGCTTATGGTGGAGAAATCATTTACTTTCAATTCTTTGGCAACAGCTCTGGTGGACATTCCTGCAGTCAGCATGCCAATTGCACACTCCCTCAAAACTTGAGACATCTGTGGCATTGTGTTGTTTGACAAAACTGCACATTTTAATGTGTTCTTTTATTATTCCCGGCACAAGGTACACCTGTGTATTGATCATGCTGTTTAATCAGCTTCTTGATATTCCACACCTGTCAGGAGAAACGCTCACTAACATGGATGTAAACAAATGTGTGCCTAAAATTTGAGCTCATGAAACATGGGACCAACACTTTTCTTTTCCAGTGTAGTTTATTTTATCAACCAGGTAATCAAATAGCAAAAAAAATCAAGATACATTTTCCTTTAAATGTAATAGGCTAAAGTACATTAAACTGTTTTCACATTAGGCAAAACACTTTATTACCCATTAAAATTAACTGAACATCAAATTTCATTCAATTCTATCCTGTGTGTGATCAAAGGTGTGATCATTGAACACGACTTTCACAATCAATGATGCAAAAAATAAATCAATTATTCAGATATAATTACATCACAGGTTTACTGTAATCAAATTAAACAAATTAAATATATTAAAGAAGCAGGCACTAGTTTGCATCAAGTCTGTCTTGAGCTTTTGGCCAAACATTCTCATCCCCAGGTTCTCATTGTTCATGCACCTGGGGAAAAACCTTTTGGCATGACGAATCCAAGCCTGACATAGGTCTGGATTGAGGTCATTGCATGCCTGATCCATGGCCTGAAGGAGAATGGTACGCTCAGGGTAATGGCATCTTCCACTTGTATCGTAATTGTTACGAGTTTTGGGTTTTCCCATTTTTGTTTTAAAGGTTGAACTTTAGCACGTTAGCACGTAGGGTGCACAGATTGGTGTCACCTCATTAGTCAGTATGTGTTACATCTGTGCTGGTTGCCATCTCATTAGGGAGAAGGTGTTTTATCTGTGCTGGCCCAGGTGATATTTAAGAGTGGCTAGAGCAGTGCTACACTTGTCTTGAGAGATGTGGAGGGTCAACACCTTTAGTTGGCACTCCCTGTTTGATTTCTAGAAAAACATTCCTTTGTCTGATCTTTAAGTTTAGTGTGGGTTTTTATTTTGTTTGCCTTCTTGGGAAAATTTAGAAGGTACTCATGGTGGGTGTTTTTTAGGTCACAGTTGTTGTTGCTAGTCAACTTTCAGTGGATACCCCCGTGAGTGTCTTTCCGAACCCCTCCTAGAACCCTACCTTGTTTTGTTTTGGTTGTTGTCAGTGACTCTTTGTTAATTCCCTTTTCTGTTTGAGCAACAATTTTAGGTTTTCTTGCTGGGGAACGTAACAGTAATCATGTATTGTATATTGTACTTATGTATTGTAGTGGTCCAGTACATGACTCTGTTTGTAAGAGCACGGCACTAGCAACACGAGTTGTGTGTTCCATTCCCACTGTGGTCACATAGAAAAATGTGCAGTCTCATTTGTCACTTTGGATAAAAGCGTCTGCAATGTAAATGGCATACAGTGCATTCGGAAAGTATTCAGACCCCTTTACATTTTCCACATTACAGCCTTATTCTAAAATGGATTAAAGGGAGAAAATTATCTCTTATCAATTTACACACAATACCCCATAACGACCAAGCAAAAACAGGTTCAGAGTTTTCCTCTCAAGCTCTGTCAGGTTGGATGGGGCGCTTCGCTGCACAGCTATTTTCAGGTCTCTCCAGAGATGTTAGATCGGGTTCAAGTCCAGGCTCTGGCTGGGCCACTCAAGGACATTCAGAGACTTGTCCTGAAGCCACTCCTGCGTTGTCTTGGCTGTGTGCTTAGGGTCATTGTCCTGTTGGAAGGTGAACCTTCGCCCAGTCTGGGGTCCTGAGCACTCTGGAGCAGGTTTATATCATGGATCTCTCTGTACTTTGCTCCGTTCATCTTTCCCTCGATCCTGTCTAGTCTCCCAGTCCCTGCCGCTGAAAAACATCCCCACAACATGATGCTGCCACAACCATGGTTCACCGTAGGGATGGTGCCAGGTTTCCTCCAGACGTGACGCTTGGCATTCAGGCCAAAGAGTTCAACCTTAGTTTCATCAGACCAGAGTATCTTGTTTCTCATGGTCAGTGTCCTTTAGGTGCCTTTAGGCAAACCCCAAGCAGGCTGTCGTGCTTTTTACTGAGGAGTGGCTTCCGTCTGGCCTCTCTACCATAAAGGCCTGACTGGTGAAGTGCTGCAGAGGTGGTTGTCCTACTGGAAGATTCTTCCATCTCCACAGAGGAACTCAGGTTTTTGGTCACCTCCCAGGTTTTTGGCCCCTCTCCCGCGGTTGCTCAGTTTGACCGGGCAGCCAGCTCTTGGAAGAGTCTTGGTGTTTCCAAACTTCTTCCATTTAAGAATGATGGAGGCCACTGTGTTCTTGGGGACCTTCAATGCTGCAGATATTTTTGGGGGCCCTTCCCCAGATCTGTGTCTCGACATAATCCTGTCTCGGAGCTCTACGTACAATTCCTTCCACCTCATGGCTTGGTCTTTGCCCTGACATGCACTGTCAACTGTGGGACCTTATATAGACAGCTGTGTGCCTTTCCAAATCATGTCCAATCAATTGAATTTACCACAGATGTAGAAACATCTTAAGGATGATCAATGGAAACAGGATGTCCCTGAGCTCAGTTTTGAGCTTCATTGCAAAGGGTCTGAATACTTAGTTGCAAGAAAAAGTTGTCATTATTGGGTATTGTGTGTAGATTGATTAGGAAAATATTTAATTGAATACATTTTAGAATAAGGCTGTAATGTGGAAAGCCTAAGGGGTCTGACTACTATTTATTTTACCTTTATTTAACTAGGCAAGTCAGTTACAAACAAATTCTTATTTTCAATGACGGCCTAGGAACAGTGGGTTAACTGTCTTGTTCGGGGGCAGAATGACACATTTTTACCTTGTCAGCTCAGGGATTCAATCTTGCAATCTTTCGGTTAATTGTCCAACGCTCTAACCACTAGGCTACCTGCTGCCCCTATCTGAATGCACTGTATATTATGGTAGTACAGTACTGTATTGGCCAATGCAATTTTACTAAAACAGTGTGAATCCCACCCCAGCAACTTCATTGTGGATACAGGTTTACTGTATAGGGGATGCATGTTACATACAGTACATCTTGGATATTGTCAATGTCCGATTTTACTGTGAATTAAGTCATAATATTACAGTACATATACTTTATGTTTCTAATTTACAGACATACATTTCCATTATGGTCTCAATCTTATTAGTAGACAAACCCGTTAGAAATCTATAGGTTCACCAAATGGTTTAGTGATTATCAGTTAGGAGAAGTTAGATGAATTAATAGTCAAATGCATTGAAACAAATGAGAAGTATCAAATTAAAGTTTATTGGTCGCGTACACAGATTTGCAGATGTTATCGCAGGTGCAGCGAAATACTTGTGTTCCTAGCTCCAACAATGCAGTAATACCTAGCAATGCACAACAATGCAGGCATAATACAAAAATGAAGACATTGAGAAATATCAGAACGAAGAAAAATCATATCAAAAATAATGTGAGAATTGCATTGTGAAAGGCAAATGACTTTATATGAACATGTATTGCAATGTGAAACGTGTATTTCTAGATGAAACACTGATTAAGTGACTGATGTGTGTTTAGTGCTTAGTTTTGTAACAACTGCCTTTTTGATGATCTATTTTTAGTTTTGTACTGAGAGTTGTGAAAATGTATCACACACTTGTGAAAAATGTACCAAAGGATTGAAAGCCTGTTATATACCCCCCCCCCCCCCCCCCAACCCAACCCCTGAAAATGAGTGTCTGTGTCTAAGAACCTATGGAACCTCTAGTGGTGATCTGCTAAACTGCAACCTTATCCAATACCTTAATAGCCTTGACCCACGATCCGTGGGAGTTTCTAAGGCATGAAATCGTGCATGTCCTTCAAAAGAACTCCCCCATAGGAAGACAACTGACTGCTGTTCTCATATTCTTTCCCCTAAATGCACAATGTCCTTCACACTTGTTGCCCTTTGTTACCCAAAAAAGATGCATAAATGGTTTGTGTTGAATGGAAAGGAATGAGACCAGGCAGACATTTGTAAACAGTCTATCATATGCTGCAATGATTATTACCTCTGGATGTTTTCAATCTAAGCCAACTCTCCTGATTGTGCTACTTCCCTGGATGTGGTGATGTCCATTGCTTTTTCTTGAATCCTTATACTGTGTTTGAATGTTCTCCACCAAATGTAATAAATGCTTACATTTTCTAAATGAGTCTCCCTTGGTGCGTCAGAACTATTTCTGTGTCATGCCTATTTTTGATTATCTGACTCCAGTCGACACATCTATGCTTTTTAATTACTCTTCACCAGTCAGGGAGACTAGAACAAGGCTAATTGAATAGATGCGCCTAGATTACATATATTCTCTCTCTCTCTCTCTCTCTCTCTCTCTCTCTCTCTCTCTCTCTCTCTCTCTCTCTCTCTCTCTCGACACTTTGAGCACTTGACATCATATGTCTCGCTCTTGCAGGCATCTTTAAATGTTGCAATGTCCCAAGGGAAGTTAGTTTAGTTTAGAAAGGAGTTGATGCAGTCACTAAAATAATCTCATGATCTCATGATTGGTAGAATATATTTCTCTTCTGCAATGTTTTTATTAGGACAAAATGCTTTGAAGTGTGAAAAGTACAAATGCTATCAAAAAGCTGCAATGTCTGCACATTTTAGAAATTGAATGGCTTTTCTGGCTTAAACATTTCAAAAATAAATGGTGGTCTAAAAAATGTGAAGTATTTCAAATATTTAGAGTGGTCTTGCTGAAACAAGCATATTATCTATGGCTCTAAGCAAAACACGTTTGTCCATGAGGCAGCTAACGATTAAGAATTCAACGGATGAATGGAATAGCCTATAACATCCAAGCATCATCATGCAATTCACAGCAGGCCTTTATGGCACTGGGAAACAAGTAGTTGATGCATTAACAGAGTCCTCATCTGTGTGTGCCCTGTCCAGCCAAGCACTCTAATTATCCCACCATATTGCAGCAATATACTCATTTGGTGAAGTACTTGACAATGACATTGACAGCACAGGGCTGTTGTGTGAGGAATACAAGAGGAAGTGGGGAGCGATGTGGATTAAATAATATCATTGTTTTGAGCCACTGTCATCATTACCCCATAAGAAGGCTGTGTTCCTGCTGTTCTGTTCCTCAGCAGACATGGGTTACATGGGTTCAAATACTATTGGAAATATTTCAAATACTTGAGCTCTAGTTTGCTCTACTCTGCCTGGAGTGACAAATGGGAGGGGTTTGCAGAGTTGTGATTATTCTATTGATTTGATTGTGCCAGGCAAGCTCAGTTTAAGTTTAAATAGTATTTGAACCCAGGTCTGTTCCTTAGCAGGGATATCAGGGTCAGTGATGTACATAGATACAAACAGTAAAGTTTGATGTTTACAGCAACTCTCAGTTCTTTGTGTTCAAGAATGCAGAAGAAGGCAGAAGTTTCCATACGTTTTTGTAAAAACAGTCCCACTCTTTAAGTCAAAATTTGATTGGTTGATTCCACTGTCACTCCAAAATGTTGCCCTAATACAGTTCAATGGCAGATTCCTTTATCTAGCTTTTGATGGCCTAGCCAATGGCCACCTAGCTAGCTGACTAGCTAAATATATCTCCCCAGAGACCATCAAAGAAAAATCCTGATTAAATGGGGGTTTTTCTCTTCAATGTTTCCTTTCCAACAACTGAAGAACGTCATTGAAAATAATAATTATCATTGTTATGATATTATTACAATCAATATTTTATAAATCCTTCTAGTAGGACGATTTGTCAGTTACATGTCAGTTACAATACACATTGTAGCCTAGTCTAGTAAATTGACCATGTGTATTAGGATGACGATGCCATTTTTCCTGGGACAGTTAGTTTCAGCCCCAATTCCATGTCTCGACTTTTCAGGCTACAGAAACATGTCCATTTGTCAGCAAGAGCATCAATTAATGTAGCCCTAATCTATGGCAATTGCAGAATGTCATTAGGGACATTTTTTGGTGTTTTGTAACAGTTCTCTATTACCATTCAGTGCACTGTTTGGATGATGGCATTATTTTTGAGTGGGATGAATGCACAGGCAGCCTAAGTGATTTGTTTGACAATCAGATAATACAAGGTAATACATTTTTATTGTTAAATGATATCTTTATCATTAGGCCCATATAAAAAGGAATGTCACATGATAATTCGCACTCTTCATACAACAACAAGCCAGATAGCTATGGATCAGTTTAATGTGACCTTATGAGAAGTCAAATGTTTATCTCATATTTTTTTTGAACAACCTCCACAAATGTATGAACAGTTTACATGTTTTGGTAATGTGCTCGTTGTTGTGATCATTTTCAAATACTGAACTGAGTTCTTCTGTACAACACATTTTTACTGACAGTAACAGCAACAATACTCACACACCTGTCATGTAAATAATGGGCCTCTATCACAAACTTGGTGTTCTGTGCTAGATGACAGGCAGGATGTGTGCAAATTATGGCACAGGGACTTTCCTATTTGGCGGATGTGACTGTAGTTGAGGCAATTGAACCGCCTCACAAATTCAGATAAATAAACTGCAATAAATGTTTGTGTGTGTATGTGTGAGAGAGAGAGAGAGAGAAAGAGAGAGAGAGAGCGAGAGGGAGAGACAACAGCATTGCAAAAACTGGCTCCTGGAAATGTTTACCCCTTATTTGAACACCATGCTTCATCACTGTAAAGTACATTTTTGCTTGGCACCACACATGGGGTTTTGGGGAAACATACAGAATTTTTCTCTCTTCAAAAATGATAAAGGTTGACACTATTTAATGGACGCATCATATAGTGGGAGAGAATAGTGACAATTCCAATCTTAAAAACAACTTGGTGATTTGTAGATCGAGTCTTGTTTAAAACCAGAGGACATCTTAGTGATTCATCTGTCCCAGGTGAAAATGAGTATCCTTCTGGATTTCCTCAAAGTATTTGCGATGATGTACCCCAGCAGAAGTACCTGTGCAGCAACTGTAATAACGTACTGAAGGAGGCACGTCAGACTTTGTGCGGCCACCGCTACTGCCTCGCTTGTTTTAATTGGTTAGTGAGGTAAGGCATTCCAATTATTTATATTCTAAGTTTTGCGAAACATCTTCATTAATAACCAAAGTTAACCATTTCCTCATATCACACTCTTGCCAGGTCTTTGTATGCAATATAGTCTGCATTTCCCTTTTTTGCCTTCCCCTTATGTTTTTAAAGGTTAAGATATTACAATTATATGTTAACATATTTGTGTTTATTGTATTTAAATCTAATACCGCATGTTCATTGTTGTTGTTTAGGTACAGTAACAACCTTGTTTGCAAAATGTGCAAAGAAGAGGATCCGAGCTCAGAGAGTGAAACAAGCATACTGACATCAGACAATGTATGTATAGTATTACTGCACTGTGTATACTGTATATGCTGGCATAGTACAAGTGGATAGGGGGGAATGATATGGCAGGCCTCTATGAAGTTGAGAAAGGGAAAACTGTTTTTATGGCACACCTAGGTAGATAGCTTCGGTGAAAGACCTGCTTTAACAACACAAAGGATATCCTTTCATAAGATCATTTGAAATGTAGGCTACAGTTACCTTTTCAGTCTCAATATAATACTGCAGCCTCAATAAGAGAAATTTCCTGTAAAAAAAAAAACAACGACATGGGATGAATTTCATCAAAAATGAAACCGCTCTTAAAGAATTCCCCATGTCCCTGTATGTTTACATAAAGGTGTGAATATAATTTTCCCTTTTCATTATTTGACTAGTTTGCATGACACAGACACCAAGGTGCTGTGTGAATGAGCATGAAGTGGGTAGGGCACTGCTCTAACATTGGGAGGCAAGATTCAATGTATTCCTACAGTAGGTACACAATCAAATAGAGGCTCTATAACATTGGTGCTTCTAGTGTTATCCAAAGCGTTCCCCTTTACTCATTTACTTCTGGCATTCAAGCACTTGTGTTCCTACGCAAAATACATGTAAATATTTTATCTGGATAGAATAAATGATCCACATAACACTGATTGAGTTACAGTGGATTCGCAAAGTATTCAGACCCATTCACTATTCCCACAGTATGTTACGCTACAGCCTTATTCTAAAATTGATTAAATTGTTTTTTCACCTCATCAATCCACACACAATACCCCATAATGACAAAGCAAGTCCGGGCTCTGGCTGGGCCACTCAAGGACATTCATAAACTTGTCCCGAAGCCACCCTTGCATTGTCTTGGCTGTGTGCTTAGGGTCGTTGACCTGTTGGAAGGTGAACCTTCGCCCCAGTCTGAGGTCCTGAGCGCTCTGAAGCAGGTTTTCATCAAGGATCTCTCTGTACTTTGCTCCGTTCATCTTTCCCTCGTTCCTGACCCATCTCCCAGTCCCTGGTGCTGAAAAATATCCCCACAACATGACGCTGCCACCACCACCATGCTTCACCCACCGTAGGGATGGTGCCAAGTTTCCTCCAGACGTGACGATTGGCATTCAGGCCAAAGAGTTCAATCTTGGTTTCATCAGACCTGAATATCTTGTTTCTCATGGTCTGAGAGTCCTTTAGGCAAACTCCAAGCGGGCTGTTGTGCCTTTTACTGAGGAGTAGCTTCCGTCTGGCCACTCTGCCATAAAGGCCTGATTGGTGGAGCGCTGCAGAGATGGCTGTCCTTCTGGAAGGTTCTCCCATCTCCACTGAGGAACTCTGGAACTCTGTCAGAGTGACCATCAGGTTCTTGGTCACCTCCCTGACCAAGGCCCTTCTCCCCAGATTGCTCTAGGAAGAGTCTTGGTGGTTCCAAAATTCTTCCATTTAAGACGAATGGAGGCCACTGTGTTCTTGGGGACCTTCAATGCAGCAGACATGTTTTGTGTACCCTTCCCACGGGCAATTCCTTCGACTCATGGCTTGGTTTTTGCTTTGACATGCAATGTCAACTGTGGGACCTTAAATAGACAGGTGTATGCCTTTCCAAATCTTGTCCAATCAATTTAATTTACCACAGGTGGACTCCAATCAAGTTGTAGAAACATCTCAAGGATGATCAATGGAAACAGGATCCACCGGATGTCAATTTCGAGGCTCATAGCAAAGGGTCTGAATACTTATGTCAATAAGTTATTTATGTTTTTTATTTGTAATACATTTGCAAACATTTATAAAAACTTGTTTTTGCTTTGCTATCGTGTGGTATTGTGTGTAGATTGATGAGGAAAATGTTTTACTTAATCAATTTTAGAATAAGGCTGTAAAGTAACAGAATGTAGAAAAGTCAAGGGGTCTGAATATTTTCCGAATGCACTGTATTGCATACTATTTAGCTCCCCAAAACAGGAGACATAATCCACACCTTCTGATCAGAGCCTGTATTTGGATTTTAGCAGAAAGGTCATACAATTGAACTCACCAGAGAATTGCAGTAACCTGAACTTTTTCATTGCTCTGGTGTTACTCCGCTCAGGGGATATAAGGTTTAAGAAAGACATTGAATGTGTAAAGATGCTAGAATGGAGTGGTGTAATTAGAATGTCTGTAGAGTTGACAACGTTCCACGTGTTGATATTTGTCTGGCGTGAATTAGTCCATTGCTGAGGCCCTGAAACCATAGAAAGAGAACGGCTAGAACGGACATTCCCATTCACGTCAATATTGTATTTCTATGGCTGAGACGTGTCTCACCAATACATCATTATTGTGATAAGTGATATATTATGTCAGTAGGTAACATATAACTAATGCATCAGTATACGTGACATAACTAGATTGGTAAAAAAGCCTTATTTCAACTTATTCTAATGAGACCATGTTGGTCTTCACTGTAACCGAAGGAATGTGGTTCAGCATGTGGTTCTATAACGGCACAAGGCGAGACCCAGATGCAGACACGGGAGGCGGATGGTTTGAGTCTTGATATTTATTAAACAATCCAAAAGGGGTAGGCAAGAGAATGGTCGTGGACAGGCAAAAGTTCAAAACCAGTTCAGAGTCCAGGAGGTACAGAGCAGCAGGCAGGCAGAACGGTCAGGCAGGCAGGTACGCAGTCCAGAAAACAGGCAAGGGTCAAAACCGGGAGGACTAGCAAAAGAGAATAGAAGCAGGAGTACAGGAAAACACACTGGTTGACTTGAAAAACATACAAGACGAACTGGCACAGAGAGACAGAAAACACAGGGATATATACACCAGGGATAATAAGCGACACATGGATGGGGTGGAGACAATCACAAGACAGGTGAAACAGATCAGGGTGTGACAGGTTCAGCATCAGAATGGGGTCAGCATCAGAATGGGGTTCAGCACCCGAATGGGGTTCAGCATCAGAATGGGGTTCAGCATCAGCTCCTCCAAACATCCTAGGCAGAAGAGACACCCCATAATCGTCTCACTTGTTTAATTAGAATTTTGGTTTGTTGTGCTAAAATAATAGGCCTTGAGTATATTCATATCAATATCAGTTGGAAAAGTCTATTTTCAGGACAGATGACTCCTATATTTTGATTTAATTGGCCATAGTGAATACGTTGAGCATCACAGTGTAATGGAAACTGAGCTTGTTATACAGTAACTCAAATGTTTTACTTTATATTTACGTTCATCTTCCCTTGTATGCTCACAAAGCAAAGGCTTGACTGTCTCTGACTGTTACTTACCCAGTGGGTGCATTGTTGGTTGTCAGTTTTAAGAAGCTACTGTTGTATTGAATGATTTATTGTTATTATTATTATTATGATGATTAAAGAGATAAAATGGCTTTGTGTATTTGTTGCTTTTGAGCGGTAGAGACACAGCAGAGCTTTAAAGTTCCACTTCAAACTGTATCAACTAACAACAATGACAGCCAGAGAACGTTGTCATTTAAACCAGTTTAGCACTGAAGAAAGCACCGGTGTGATATGTAGAAATCAAGCTATTCTTTATTGTGCAAAAAAAAAACATTTTCCCTCTGAGGAAAATGTAACATGGTGGTACTGAATTAAGGACTGAATTAGTAATTGAAGTACTGAAAGTTTATCTTAATTCTCCTATGTGTTACTGCAGCTATTCAGTGATGCTGCCATCAATAAGGAGATCTTGGATTGAAAGTGCATTGTGCTAACCAAGGGTGCTCCTGGAGGAGTATTCTCAAGGACTTTGAGGTATTGACACTGTTTTACACATTTGTGAATGATACAATTAAAAATTGATATTTTTTTTCATCATGTGACCATTTTAATACCTACCCACTGTAATTACATCAGGGTCAGGGCCCAATTTTTCAGTAAAGCAAAAGTCCTGTTGTAGAAAACCTTCAGACAATTTAAGAGCAAAATATTTTAAATTGGTACCAAAATAATGAATACATTTTAGAACTAATGAGGACAATTGCCCCTGATGGCTGATATTGACTTTGCGCTGCTATCAAGATGTTTATCCTCCAAGTGGATTGATTCACTGAAATGTTGTGCTGAGCTTGGGTTAGTTTATTGTGATTTCTGAATTGTCTCGAATCCTCTTTCAGGAGAAACAGGAGCAATGAGAGTATGCCCTGATCCCCTGCAACATTGGCTGTGGTCACATGGTGCTGCGAAAGGCCTTCGCCTGTCACCTGGAGAAGGCCTGTCCAAACAATATGTCAGTGTTCCCCACATGCTGCCGCTCTATGGGCCCCTCAGAGCTACAGGTAAGACAGGCCCAAATAATTAACTTCCAGTTGTGCACTCAGTAGCTGTCAAACTAACCACCTCGTCTAAGTTGCAAGTCCTGCCACTGACAGGTCTTGCTGAGATTCTCAAATGTTCAGCCCTGGTATGAAGTGTTTTTCCTCCTGGAAATAAATAGCCAGTGTATGGTTTCCTGTGGTTTTATACTGCAGGGGCTACAGTTGCTGGGAATTCTACAAAATAAGTTAGAATTGGTCTCTAGTGGAAAACCTTGTTGGGGACGAGGTCAGTGTGACATTGGTTGGGTCCCCACAGAGCAGCTCAAGCAGCAGTGTCTCCAATGTTTACTGCTGCCCCATATTCCCTTTCACCACTGATCTGGGAAGGTCAGGGGGCTGCCGAGAGCTTTGGACCACAGCGAAAGGGAGCAGAAAGCCACAGAACTTTAGACTCAAGAAAAGTTAGGTTAACCATTAGGGGGAAGGGCATCATGATTTGGGAAGAAATGTATCAAATGTATTGTAAGAAGCAGTTGCAAAAGCATTCTGTGTGTAGACTACTGATTACACTAAAATAGTAATACTGTACTCTTAAGTTGTCCAGTCTCTTGACAACAAGGTAGACGAAATTCGAGCAAGGGTTGCCTTCCAGAGAGACATCAGAGATTGTAACATTCTCTGTTTCACAGAAATATGGCTCCCTCGGGATATGTTATCAGAGTCGGTACAGCCACCCGGTTTCTTCACGCATCGCGCCGACAGAAACAAACATCTCTCTGGTAAGAAGAAGGGCGGGGGTGTACACCTTATGATTAACGAGTCGTGGTGTGATCATAACTTACAGGAACTCAAGTCCTTTTGTTCACCTGACCTAGAATTTCTTATAATGAAATGCCGACCGCATTATCTACCAAGAGAATTCTCTTCGATTATAATCACAGCCATGTATACCCCCCCCCCCCCAAGCAGACACCTCGACGGCCCTGAAAGAACTTCATTGGACTCTATGTAAACTGGAAACCACATATCCTGAGGCAGCATTTATTGTAGCTGGGGATTTTAACAAAGCTAATCTGAAAACAAGGCTCCCTAAATTTTATCAGCATATCGAATGTGCGACCAGGGCTGGCAGCATTCTGGATCATTGCTACTGTAACTTCCGCGACGCATACAAAGCCCTCCCTCGCCCTTCTTTCATCAAATCTGACCACGACTCCATTGTGTTGCTCCCAGCCTATAGACAGAAACTAAAACAGGAAATGCCCGTGCTCAGGTCTGTTCAACGCTCGTCCGACCAATCGGATTCCACGCTTCAAGATTGCGTCGATCACGTGGACTGGTTTATGTTCCGGATAGCCTCAGACAACAACATTGATGTATACTCTGATTCGGTGAGCGAGTTTATTAGCACGTGCATCGGTGATGTTGTACCCACGGTGACTATTAAAACCTTCCCCAACCAGAAACCGTGGATTGATGGCAGCATTTGCACAAAACTGAAAGCGCAAACCACTGCTTTTAATCATGGCAAGGCGACCAAAAACATGACCGAATACAAAAAGTGTAGCTATTCCCTCTGCAAGGCAATCAAACAAGCTAAGCGTCAGTATAGAGACAAAGTAAAATCGCAATTCAACGGCTCAGATACGAGACGTATGTGGCAGGGTCTACAGACAATCATGGATTACAAAAAGAAAACCAGCCCCATCGCGGACACTGACGTCCTGCTCCCAGCCAAACTAAACAACTTCTTTGCTTGCTTTGAGGACAATACAGTGCCACTGACATGGCCCGCTACCAAAACCTGCGGGCTCTCCTTCACCGCAGCCAACATGAGTAAAACATTTAAACGCGTTAACACTCGCAAGGCTGCCGGCCCAGACGGCATCCCTAGCCGCGTCCTCAAAGCATGCGCAGACCAGCTGGCTGGTGTGTTTACGGACATATTCAATCAATCCCTATCCCAGTCTGCTATTCCCAAATACTTCAAGAGTGCCACCATTGTTCCTGTTCCCAAGAACGCTAAGGTAACTGAGCTAAACGACTATCGCCCCGAAGCACTCACTTCTGTCATCATGAAGTGCTTTGAGAGACTAGTCAAGATCATTTCACCTCCACTCTACCTGACACCCTAGACCCACTCCAATTTGCTTACTTCCCCAATAGGTCCACAGATGACGCAATCGCAATCACACTTCACACTGCCCTAACCCATCTGGACAAGAGGAATACCTATTTAAGAATGCTGTTCATCGATTACAGCTCAGCATTTAACACCATAGTACCCTCCAATCTTGTCATTAAGCTTGAGACCCTGTGTCTCGACCCCGCCCTGTGCAATTGGGTCCTGGACTTTTTGACGGGCTGCCGCTAGGCGGGGAAGGTAGGAAACAACATCTCCACCCCGCTGATCTTCAATACTGGGGCCTCACAAGGGTGCGTTCTCAGCCCTCTCCTGTACTCCCTGTTCACCCATGACTGCGTGGCCATGCACACCTCCAACTCAATCATCAAGTTTGCAGACGACACTACAGTGGTAGGCTTGATTACCAACAACGACGAGACGGCCTACAAGGAGGAGGTGAGGGCCCTCGGAGAGTGGTGTCAGGAAAATAACCTCACACTCAACATCAACAAAACAAAGGAGATGATCGTGGACTTCAGAAAACAGCAGAGGTAGCACCCCCCTTTCCACATCGACGGGACAGTAGTGGAGAAGATGGAATGTTTTAAGGTCTTCGGCGTACACATCATGCACAAACTGAAATGGTCAACCCACACAGACAGGATGGTGAAGAAGGTGCAAAAGCGCCTCTTCAACCTCAGGAGGCTGAAGAAATTTGGCTTGTCACCGAAAACACTCAAAAACTTTTACAGATGCACAATCGAGAGCATCCTGTCGGCTGTATCACCGCCTGGTGTGGCAACTGCTCCGCCCACAACCGTAAGGCTCTAGAAGGAAGTGAGGTCTTCACAACGCATCACCGGGGGCAAACTACCTGCCCTCCAGGACACCTACACCACCCGATGTCACAGGAAGGCCAAAAAGATCATCAAGGACAACAACCACCCGAGCCACTGCCTGTTCACCCCGCTATCACCCAGAAGGCGAGGTCAGTACATGTGCATCAAAGCTGGGACCGAGACACTGAAAAACAGCTTCTATCTCAAGGCCATCAGACTGTTAAACAGCCATCACTAACATTGAGTGGCTGCTGCCAACATACTGACTCAAATCTCTAGCCACTTTAATATTTAGAAAATTGGATGTAATAAATGTATCACTAGTCACTTTAAACAATGCCACTTTATATAATGTTTACATACCCTACATTACTCATCTCATATGTATATACTGTACTCTATACCATTTACTGCATCTTGCCTATGCTGCACAGCCATCACTCATCCATATATTTACATCTACATATTCTAATTCATTCCTTTACACTTGTGTGTATAAGGTAGTTGTTGTGAAATTGTTAGATAACTTGTTAGATCTTACTGCACGGTCGGAACTAGAAGCAAAAGCATTTCGCTACACTCGCATTAACATCTGCTAACCATGTGTATGTGTAACGGCGTTCTAGATCTTCCTCCTCCTCAGACGAGGAGAGGAGAGAAGGATCGGAGGACCAATACGCAGCGAGGTATGATGACATAATGTAATTTATTGAAAGACGAACACYAACACGAAAACACTTGGAAAATTACAAAATAAGAAAACGACGTAGACGAAACCTGAACATGGAACTTACATAACTACACGCAGAACTCACGGACAGGAACAGACTACATCAAACAAATGAACAGCCAAAACAGTCCCGTGTGGTGCACAGACACGGAAGACACAGGAGACAATCACCCACCAACAAACAGTGTGAACAGCCAACCTATATATGGTTCTCAATCAGAGGAAAACGTCAAACACCTGTCTCTGATTGAGAACCATATAAGGCTGATTACAAGACCTAAACATAGAAACACAAAACATAGAAATGCCCACCCACACTCACGCCCTGACCGACTAACACATACAAAACAACAGAAAATAGGTCAGGAACGTGACAGTATGTGACCAATAAAATTGAGTTTGATTTGATTAAATACTGTATTTAATCAATGGTATATTACTAGATCTCTCGTGTAGCTATCGATTCCATGAAGAAGAAAAAAACTGTAGGGCTACATTGTATTGTTTCTCTCAACATCTTCAGCATTTATGTGTGTAGTTTTACAGAAACCCTCATGTCACAGTCCTGGGGAGAAAAAGACGACAACAGCTAATAAAAAAACATTGTTTTTAATGTAGTGGCTATCAAATCCAATGATGTTATTTGTTGTATAGCTACTGATCGTTTTTGTTTAACACTTTTTGTTGTTGTTGCATGACGTGTTAATTGTCAAAATTGTCTTGATTCTACAGAAAAATCCTCTTCCAGGTTCCAAAAGGCAAGACACTTGTGTTTTCTCTGAAGTTCGTTGGACATTTAAGGTAATCTAATAATTCCAATATTGCATTACAGTAAAATGATTGAATTACAAGAAATGGGGCATCAAATACAAAGAACGTGTGGCATATTGAAAAGCTTTTGCTGTACAGTTATTTATGTTTTTGTCTTTCAATCCCATGTATCTTAGGGGACCATAGAGAAGGTGAGAGGCCATGAGAACAGCAGCCATGTCAGCCACCTTCAGCTCCTGCTGCGTGCCCGCCACCACCAACAGCAGTGACCTGCAGTTCTCCCCACTGATAGCCCAGTTATCCTTGCCTGGTGCAGAAGCTATGGTTGAACATCTGCCCTAGCTCAGAGAGGCTCTGTCTGACTTGAAAATCCACTGGGACACGGGGCTGTCAGAGGGGGAGCTGGAGGCGGATGGAAGGGACAGATGGGATAGCTCAGCAGCTCACAGTCTGCGAGATGATGACCAGGTGACCATCCTCATGGACATAA
Organism: Salvelinus sp. IW2-2015; assembly: GCF_002910315.2. NCBI lineage: Eukaryota > Metazoa > Chordata > Actinopteri > Salmoniformes > Salmonidae > Salvelinus > Salvelinus sp. IW2-2015. Next base: position 7,158,861 of record NC_036872.1, read on the forward strand.
GGCTGCAGATAGACACACTGCAGCAGAGGGTCCAGATATCGGAGAACATCATCTCTGTCCTGAACAGGGAGGTGGAAAAGACCCAGCTGAGCGTGGAGGCTTTGGAGAGGGAGAACCAGAGCAGCCAGGACATGATTCACCAATTAGAAATAAAGGTACAGTATATTGTGAGTCATAGAACACAGTCATCTTTTTGGACCAGTTATATGACCTAATGCTGTTTCATTCCAGGGCATGCCATGAACATTAAAAAAAAGGTGTAATTATACTTCTTAAAACAAACATTAAAGGTTCAATGCAACCATTAAAAAAAAATCTCAATATCAAATAATTTCTGGAAAACAATGAAGTACCTTACTGTGATTGTTGTCAATTAAAATGGTCAAAAATAAACAAAAACATTGGTTCTTAGCAAAGAGCAATTTCTCAATAAATTATTTTTGATAGGACTGTCTCGGAGTGGTCTGAGGGGGAGGGGAAAACTGAAAACTAGCTGTTATTGACAGAGAGGTTTGGAACCCTGTTTCTTATTGGTCTCTTTGTTACATCTGCTCCTGCCACGCCCTCTACTTCTCATCCTGTGTCTCCATAACCTGCCGCCACTCCCCCAGTGCTCTCTCCCTCCCTCTCTCTCTGTGTGGGTGTATGTGATTGTGTGAGTGGAGACAAGTGTGCTGGAGGCAGAGCAGATCCCCACCAGCTGCAACTTGTTCCATAATCAAGACCTCTACAAATACTCAGCCCTGCCACTTCCACGCTGCCAGATCATAGCCTCTGCTCAGTCAGTCTGTGGTTCAAGCCTGTTCCTGCATAGATCTTGTTATCCTGTTGAGCCTGGTTTTCCCTAGCCTGACGCTCCTTTTCTCTCTGCTACAGTTCCGTCCGCTCCGACTCTGGTCGCTGTCTCCAGTCCCTCATCTCGACAGTCCTGCCCCCCTGCTCTACTACTTTCTTGGATTCCGCTCCGGACCTGCTTACCCTGCCCCTACTGCTTTTTAATAAATACCTTGTCCCTGTCTCCTCGTCTGAGTCTGCACTTGGGTACACCTGCTCCGCCACACGTAACACTAACTAATTTACCACCTGATGTCACCAGGCAGGCCAAAACTCCATCCCACCAAAACAGTCTTTTCAAACAGCTCTTACACTAAAGGCATTATCATAATTTGTACAGTATTTTTCCAACCTCATAGTGTGGAAATATATTTAAAACACAGGAAATCTAGTTTTTGACTGCTCTGGGCCTTTAAGAAGTGCATGTGTCAACTATCCTCCCAAATTACAGAAAGTAACTTTTCTGATGCTCCTAATTTGCAGTGGTAGAATTGTAGCCTTATAATTGCTCTATACACTCACTGGTCTTGAGAATAATAAAATGCTGGTCTGGCTGAACATTGAGGGGGAAGGGAGAGCATTAAATGTCACATCTTGGTTGGAAAAATGGACTGTTGACAAGAATGTATTTCGCTTTCCTGAAAAATGTCCATTTATATCCCGTTTTAGCAAGCGTCCCTCTCCTACTCTTAAAGTAGAGAGCCTCTTCTCATGTAACAGTACATAGAATAACCCTAACCCACCTCCCCACAAAATTAAACAGATTTTATCTCCAGCAAACAATACTTATGAGTGTACATTTTTTATAGAAACACATTACCAGGTTCTCTCTGCTTTTTTCACTGGCCGTTGAAATGTCAGCTTAATTAACAGAAAAGTGCGATGTCATTTTATATTTAAAAAATACGTCCTCATCTTAAAATCACTGTTCTAATTTCTCTCAAATCAAAAACAAAACGTTATTGAACAGTAAACAAAACGAAGCAGTAATTGTATATTTTCAAAACAAACATCTCTCAGACAGTCAGCTGAAATTGAAAGGTCCTAAACATAACATTTAGTTACGTGTTATCTGACCAGGATAATGGGGGTGATTCAGCTACAATGCAATGTCAAGACTTGCGACAACAATACAATTTCAGAACACTCGGCGAGAACAAATTATAGAGGGGACCAAATAGATGTATCTGACAACAGACATCACCAGTGTTCTGTGTGATGTCTGTTGTTTGTATCGGCCTACTTTATTGTGGAGGATGTTGATATTTGTAACCTAACTATGCCTTCTTAAGAAGATGAAATCTGTTTCATTTTGTGGGGAGGGGGGTTAGGGCTTATTCTATGAGCATGAGAAGAGGCTCTCTACTTTAAGAGTAGGAGAGGAGCGTTTGCGGAAGCGGGAAATAAATGGATTTTTTTTCAGGAAGGCGGAATTCATTCTTGTCAACAGTCCATTTTTCCAACCAAGATGTGACATTTCATGCTCTCCCTTCCCCCTCAATGTTCAGCCAGACCAGCATTTTATTATTCTCATTTTCTTCAAGAATAGTGGGTGTGTGCAGCAATACTAAGGCTACAATTCCACCCCTGCAAATGATGAGCATCAGAAAAGTGACTTTCTTGATTTTATTAGCCTACCTTTCTGTAATGTGGGAGGATAGTTGACGCATGCACTTCTTAATTGCCCATGTGGGGATTAATAAAGTTGAATGGAATTGATTGTTGCCCTGTAGGTGACAGAGCAGCAGCACAGACTGGCCAGGAAAGATCTTGTCATCAGCTCCCTGAAAGAAAGCCTCCGCGCCCACCAGGAGGTCTCCTATGACGGTAATTTCATCTGGAGGCTGTCTGACCTCAGTTACAAAATGGAGGCCATCTCTGGCCATTGGAATAGGCCTAACCTGTACTCTCCTGGTACAGTATTCTTTCAATTTCACCTTAAACAGAAAAGCCAGTGGTGGAGGACAGTCAATTCACAGGGACAGTCTTCTATGCACATGGCATAAAATAGGCCTTCATTAGAGCGCTTAATTTGAACAAAATAGTTTTTATGTACAACCTTTGAAACATTACACAGACAGACACGTTCCCTCCAATATTAACATTTGTATCCACTGAAATGCTGGCACAAGTTTGAATCAGCGTTTTGTGTCCTCTGCTTTTTCTAGCATTCTACACATCCAGGTATGGATTCAAGGTGTGTATGACGCTGTATCTGAATGGTGATGGGGTGGGAAAAGGCACTCATATCTCTCTCTTCTTTGTGATCATGAAGGGGGAGTATGATCCCCTTCTCTCATGGCCGTTCAAGCACAAGGTAAGGCTCTCTCTGTAATACCTGTGTAACAGACATCATAGATTGTTTATTTAGAGGGCTGAGGTTTTCAACTGAAATGTTTGTTAATGTCAAAAAACAAACAACAAAATCTCCTCATGAGTCATTATAGTTCTAGTTCTCATCTCTTTCCCTCTGCATCATTAAGGTAAGTAAGTATCGAGTCAGCCATCTTTTGAAGTATGTCTGTAAGACATGTTAAGGTTTAATCCGTATATCTCCTTTCCAGGTCACTTTCTTTTTGCTTGATCAGAATCACTGAGAAAATGTGATTGACGCCTTGTTTTATGCATAGATATGTCCACAACATGAGCCCGTGGTAGGTAGGTAGGTAGGTAGGTAGGTAGGTAGGTAGGTAGGTAGGTAGGTAGGTAGGGGA